>NC_073378.1:124017458-124130643 GCF_028641065.1 Leucoraja erinaceus | reverse complement strand
GTCTTGATTTAATAGAGTATTTTGCTTGAGGCTTGAAAAAGGAAATTGCAAGTACAGGGATATCCTGCCCACAAAAAAATCTCCTGTTAATAATTTCCCTAACTGTACATTCTCCCATATAGATAGTATGGTCATAAGTCATAAGTGATAGGAGCAGAATTAGGCCATTCGGTCCATCACTTCCATTCAATCATGGCTGATCTATCTCTCCCTCCTAACCCCGTTCTCCTGCCTTATCCTCATAAGGATACCTATACTAATCAAGAATTTATCTATCTCTGCTTTAAAAAATATTCATTGACAGCCTCCACAACCTTCTGTGGCAAAGAATTCCACAGATTCACCACCTACTCACTAAATAAATTTATCCTCATCTATTTCCTAAAGGAACGTCCTTTAATTCTGAGGCTATGATCTCTAATCCTAGACCCTCCCACTAGTGGAAAATTCCTCTCCATCCAAGCCTTTCACTATTCGGTAAGTATGAGACTTCCCTCATCCTTCTAAACTCCAGCGAGTACAGGCCCAGTGCCATCAAACGCTCATCATATGCTAACCCATTCATTCCTGGGATCATTCTTGTAAACCTCCTCTGGACCCTCTCCGGAGCCAGCACATCCTTCATCAGATATGATGACCAAAAATCCTCTCAATATTCCAAGTGTGGCCTAACTTGTATCCTCAGCGTTCACAGTGTATGTGCACACTGTTGTACATTGTAAAATGCTTTCACATCTTATGGAGTGAGGGCTTCATCCCACCTTCTGGTGACTGTAAGTAATTGCCTCTGCTGCCACCTCCTCAATTACATCTTCTTATGCACATGTTAAATGTTTGCACGTTAAATTGTTTCATAGGCCAGAGGCATTCAGAGCAGCTCTGAATTTTTTAGAGTTGATCCATGAATTACTGAGCTTTTAAAAGCTGAACATGCACACGCGTCCCTTCTACTATGTATGAAGGAACTGCAGATGCTGGTTTAAACCAAAGATTGACACAAAATGCTGGAGTAACTCAGCGGGACAGGCAGCACCTCTGGAGAGGAATGGGTGAGGTTTCAGGTCGAGACGAAAGAAGGGTCTCGACCCGACCCGAAATATCACCCGTTCCTTCTCTCCAAAGATGCTGCCTGGCCCGCTGAGTTACTCCAGTTTTTGTGTCTGCCTATCTTCGGTTTAAACCAGCATCTGCAGTTCCTTCCTACATATTGTTTGAAGTATTCTTGGATAATTGGCACCTCACCTCTTGCGGCACTTTGCAAGATGATTATGTTTAAATATTGTGCTTCTCAGAAGGTACATTTAACATACGGGGCATTGTGCAGCACTGAAGAGATGATCTTTTTCAATGGCTTTTAACAGAGTGCTTAATGCCACTGGTGGGGTCGTGATAACGGTGACACTGATTGCACCCGCGAGGATATTGCCCACATCCTACCCGCCTCATGCGGTAAGTGGGACGGCTGAAGATTTGTTCCATCTCACGACTGCACCTCTTCGTGTAGAATGCAGGCTTGCTGCATAAAACATTCATCAGCATCTGCATTGCGTTCAATTTAATGTAGCGTTGCGCAGTGTCGGGTTTCCAAAGTCCCGTAAACCTCTTCTGGACGATTGCCATCTCCTATTCCCCCACCCCCGTTACCTGAAACCGCAATTCACGTTCCACGTGACCACCTGTGGAGACAGCGAGCCGCTGCTAAATATTTAAGTAGACTCTTATCTGTACAAACAGGGGAAATTAAGAAGGTAATTATCGGGGATAGATGACAACACACCAGGAGGACGTGCCGCATTAGCCGTGAAAGGGGACTAAAGTGATGTGGGCAGGGGTTAAAAGCCACTGGGCTGCTTGAGCTGATGTAACGATACAATCTCAGTCCATTTTCTCCAGGGCGATGCTCATGTTCCATTGCAAGTACTTGGTAGAGAAGGGGGAGGGGAGTCGGAAAGTGAACATCAACATAGGTTTTGAAGTGACTGTACGTGCTGCAGGCATCGAACCAGCCATCTCAGCATTTGTTTAGCTGCCACTTCCAAGTGCATGATCACAGATCAATGTGGCTAGCAAAAGCAGCTTGTAGATGCAAACAAGGTATCATGTAACCGGTGCATCAGGTGAATCCAAGATTATGAACGAGAATGTGCCTGATTTATTCGAAAGGATCCTGGGCAATATTATTTTGTCACATTTGACCCTCTCCTGTCCCATAAGCCGTCGGTCCTTATGTGCTGTGTTTATTTTTGTAGCTGGCATTTTTTAATTGTGGGGAAAGAGAACTAACATTTTCCCTTGGTAAGATGTTGGCACCGTCAGATTATTCTGTTTAAAATGTCGCTGGAGCAGGCAATGAAGTCATGACAATTCAGCAAGTAACTATGCATAATTTCCACAGCTTGGTGCATTGACTCAGTCAAGTTACAAAAGAACCCTCTGGATTAAAGAGAGGTTAAGTGTATTATTGTGGCGTTTTGTATTAATTCGCTTGATTGCAGTAATCCAAAACAAACGTTATCATATCAGTGGCATTGTTTCGAGTTCATATTATAGATATTGAAAGTATAACATTAAATGCCTCTATTTCAGCCAATATGCATTGATTGGATCAGATAGTGGTTTAAGACATTGTTTCTGTGGCTTTCAAAAATAATAGGGTATATTGGCTGGAACCCGAGGACACTGTTACACTCCGAACTGGGTAACGCAAGGAGCAACTATGAACAGAAATATTTTATTTGAAAACAAAAATGAAAACCGAGAACTTGAGGCAAAGAGATTTCAATCAGGTCAGCACATTCGCCGCTCCTGGATTTTTAGTCACTTCTGCAGGAAGTACATTGCCAAATTGTCAAGCAGGCTCCTTTCCAAACTCTGCTGCAGTGCGGAGAGAACATATTTTCACAGATTTAATTTCCAGTCAGTGGGTTCTGAGAATTCAGTTCTTGTGCATTTTCTCTCTCTGCCTCCTGACATTATTGATTGACCAAAGACTAATGGCTGGTCTTATCAGCGGGAAATTGTGCGTCTAGCGTCAGTCCCATCATCATCTTTGCTTCGGAGTAGGGGGATGATTACAATCGGCGGCAATTGTTCAGCAGCAGCTTGAAATCAAATCCATGGTAGGATCAAACGCATGAAATTGCTGTCTAGGAAATTGACTCATACACATATGGTGAAGTGGTGCAATCCATGCAGATTTGATGCAGCTTATTGTATCCGATACGATACGATACGATAGAACTTTATTTATCCCAGGAGGGAAATTGATCTGCCAACAGTCATAAAACACAAAATCCATGAAACATAACGGAATCAAGGGATATAGGGGGAAAGATGGAACGATGTACTCATTTTGGATGATCAGCCATGATCATATTGAATGGCGGTGCTGGCTCGAAGGGCCGAATGGCCTACTCCTGCACCTATTGTCTATGTTTCTATGAAGTAAAAGTGACGAGAGGAAAGGATTGGGGATGTGCAAGGATTGGGGAGGCCTGACCTGTTCTAGAATCATGCAATTATGCAGTGTGAAAACGGGCAATTCGGCCGCACATATCCACACTGGCCAGTGGCCACCCTTCTGCCATCATGTGACCCCTATCGCTCTGCACATCCTTCTCAGGTTAGGACAGGTTCTGGGAACAGTTCCATGATTTCATTTCATGATTCCAACAGTTCATAGAGTTTAGAAAGGTGAGGGGGGGCCTCATTGAAATGTACCAAATAGTGCAAGGCTTGGATAGAGTGGATGTGGAGAGGATGTTTCCACTAGTGGGAGAGTCGAGGACCAGAGGTCACAGCCTCAGAATTAAAGGACGTTCCTTTAGGAAGAAGGTGAGGAGGAACTCTTTAGTCAGATGCTGGTGAATCGGTGGAATTCATTGCCACAGATGGCTGTGGAGGCCATGTCAGTGGATATTTTTAAGTCAAAGATAGATAGATTCTTGGTTAGTAGGGTGTCAGGGGTTATGGGGAGAAGGCAGAAGAATGGGGCTCGGAGGGAGAGATAGATCAGCCATGATTGAATGGCGGAGCAGACTAGATGGGCCGAATGGTCTAATTCTGTTCCTATCACTTATGGCCTTATGACCTTATGACTTGAGCAGTTAGTAAGTTGTTAATGGGACCACCAGCAACACATTTAAATAGAAACATAGACCAACTGGGGGTATCTGTACATTTAACTCAGCCACTTGGATACTCAAGACTCGTCAAGGCTATTTAATTGTCCTCGACATGAGAGGGACAATGAACATATTTACCCGATACAGTTTCACAGGCCCATTAATGCAATAGCACAACAAATAAGTAAACAATAATCAATAAGAGAAGTAGACTTAATAATTGGTAATATTAGGTAAAAATACCATAATAGTGCAAATTTAATTAAGTAGTGCAACGAAAATTAAGTCCATTGTTGATCGTTGCTGAGGTACACCGAGGTTCAGAAGAAAGAAGAAGGGTCTCGACCTGAAACGTCACCCATTCCTTCTCTCCAGCGATACTGCCTGAGCCGTTGAGTTACTCCAGCATTTTGTGTCTATCTTCAGTGTAAACCAGCATCTGCCGTTCCTTCCTACACATTTCCCAGTGCACCTTATGCCTGAGAGACACAGTGGCGCAGCGGCAGAGTTGCTGCCTTACAGCGCTTGCAGCGCCGGAGTCCCGGGTTCGATCCCGACTGCGGGTGCTGCCTGGACGGTGTTTGTACGTCCTCCCCGTGATCGCCTGGGTTCTCGACACATTGCTGAGGTACAGTTGTGGTTCGGGTTGTCCAGAGTAGTTCAGAAATCAGATGTTTGATGGAAAGAAGCTATTCCTGAATCTGGAGATCACAGTTCTCATGCTCCTTGGCCTTCTTCCCAATGGCAGCAGCAACATGAGGGCGTGGCCAGGGTGGGGTGGGCTCTTTGATAATGTTAGCTGCATTCCTCTGTCCGGGGGGCAGAGTTGGATTCATGGGAGGTTGGTCATGGAGGGGAGGATGCTCCTCAAACTGCGGAGCATCCTGGACAATACAGCTCACCCCCTCCAGGACACACTGGTCAACCTGAGGAGCACCTTCCCCAACCCCAAACCAATTAGGAGCAGACGAGGGCATTCGATCCAATTTGTGATCCCAGCTACAAAGACAGATGTGTACAGCAATTCGTTCTTCCCACGCACAATTAAAGCATGGAATAATCTCCACCAAACTATAGTTACCCAACCAGATGCAACTAAATTTAAAGTAGCACTTTCTTCCCAATAGCCCTTTCTGGTTTAATCCCTCCCTTCACCACCTCCAGTTTAAATTCCAGTTGGAATATTTTGGAGGACCAAGAACCTTCAGCAACAGACTGGTTCCATCAAGATTCAGCACTGAATGACACAGGAGATCCTTCTTCCCTGTGGCTATCAAACTGTACAACTCCTCCCCCTTCTGTCGTGGGGTAGACCGAGTGACTCCCCTTCACCCTCCCCTCTCCCTCCCAAATCTGTGCACATCCTTTCCACTCGTCACTTTAATTTCATGTTTCATGTATCTTGTACTTTATAACTGTTGGCTGTGGGGAAGTAGCTATTCCTGAACCTGGTCGTTGCAGTCTTCAGGCTCCTGTACCTTCTACATGACGGCAGCGGGGAGATGAGTGTGTGGCCAGGATGGTGTGGGTCCTTAATGATGCTGCCAGCCTTTTTGAGGCAGCGACTGCGATAAATCCCCTCGATGGAAGGGTGGACAGAGCCGATAACGGACTGGGCAGTGTTTACTACTTTTTGTAGTCTTTGCTGCTCCTGGGCGCTCAAGTTGCCGAACCAAGCCACGATGCAACCGGTCAGCATGCTCTTTACCGTGCACCTGTAGAAGTTAGAGAGAGTCCTCGTTGACAAACCGACTCTCCATAATCTTCTCAGGAAGTAGAGGCGCTGATGTGCTTTCTTTATGATTGCATCAGTGTTCTCGGACCAGGAAAGATCTTCAGAGATGTGCACGCCCAGGAATTTGAAGCTCTTGACCCTTTCCATCATCAACCCGTTGATATAAACGGGACAGTGGGTTCCCATCCTCCCCCTTCCAAAGTCCACAATCAGTTCTTTGGTTTTGCTGGTGTTGAGGGCCAGGTTATAGTGCTGGCACCATTTGGTCAGACTGCATTTCTGACAAACGTAGCCTTCCCTCAACACAGAACTTTAAGGTTAATCTAGAATGCAGGAGCAGGAATTGAACCTGTGATTTTCAGAATCAGAGGAGAGCATTGTTAATTGGGTCAAGTGCTGTTAATATAAACCACTTAGTGGTATACTGTATATATAATCCCTTTATTAATTCTCAAATTAATAGGCCAATCCACCAGAAATTAATCTTGATTAGAATTCAGCTTTTCTTTTCAATATGTGAAACAACCGTGTTTTTTTTTTCTTTTCGAAACAATAATTTCTTTTTTCTCCCTGGTGGATAACAGCGTTTTGTCTTGGCATCAATTAAAATGCAAAGCTGCAAAATATATTTGGCTGCCGGCTCTTGCCTGCATTTTAACTAGGTTTGTTCAGTGTTCATCGGAAACTAATATTTAGCTCTCCGAGAGCACAAGTCTCTAATTATTATATCTAACCTGACAGCAAGTGTGTTTTATGAGACAAGTTTCTGACAAAACGCATTTATTAAAACCGAAGCCTTGGTGGCAGGAATTTAACAATATTAAAAAAGAAAACACGAACAAGATGGGAGGTGGTTGCACTGTGACAAGGTAAATGAACCCACAAGAAAAGTGATAAACAATTAAACATTTAAAAGTGATAAACATTTTTAACCTCTCGTAGCCTGCTCAGTCACTTGATTTATTTTGTATTTAGTGTACACGATGTAATAGGGGCGGTCACGGTGGCGCAGCGGTAGAGTTGCTGCCTTACAACGCTTGCAGCGCCGGAGACCTGGGTTCAATCCCGACCTTGGGTGCTGTCTGTATGGAGTTTGCACGGTCTCTCCCTGACCCGCGTGAGTTTTCTCCGAGAACATCGCTTTCCTCCCACACTCCAAAGACGTACAGGTTTGTAGGTTAATCGGCTTGGTGTATGTATAAATTGCCCCCAGTGTGTGTAGGATAGTGTTAATGTGTGCGGGGATCGCTGGTCGGCGCGGACCCGGTGAGCCGAAGGGCCTGTTCCCGCGCTGTATCTATAAACTAAACTAATCACATAGCTTGCGTAAGTGATTGCACTTTATACCAAAGCTTCTCCAATAAATCAATAGGGTATTTGACAATAGGACTGTCACAGTCATAAGTAATTACGTCGACATTCAACTGTTGCACAAAGGATAATTACAATAAAGGTACAAACTCTGTCAGAAGATTTGTTTCCCTTCTACGGCAGATGATGATGGTAAGCCTCCTATTTCTGCCTTTTCTGTCATCAACCTATTCATTTTTTTTTTTTTTTTTTAGTGTGTTTTAATGTATGTTTTTAATGTTTTCTTGTGTGTTTTGTGTGTGGGGGTGGTGTGGGGGGGTAAGGGTGAAACCATTTCGGTCGCCTCCTCCACGGAGAGACAAATTTTTCCAGGTCGCCTCCCCCGTGGCCTAACAACGAGGATCGGGCAGCCATTCCCGGAGTCGCGCCCGGGGCTTCAGCGGCGGGCGCAGCGCGGACTCTCGGCGAGGAGCGGGTGAGCCCTCGCTGGGGCTCGCCAGAGGAGAATGCTCCGTTCGCTGGCCCGCTGCAGCCTGAAGCCGCGGTCTGCAGAGCTCCAGCTGGCGGCTTCCGGCGCCTGGGATCCCTCGCGGGAGACCCGGGAGAAGAAGAGCTCTGACCGTCGGCCCGCGGCCAACTTCTACCGCGGGCGCGGCGTGGACTTACCATCACCCCTGGAGGGGAGCTTCGACCGCCGGCCCTGCGGGCTGCGGTGCTTCTGGCTGTGGCACGGAGGGGACTTTAAATCTTCGACCGCCGGCCTGCGGCCTACACCAACTTGAAGCCGCGGTCTCCGGTAGGGGAGGCACCATTTCAGGACTTACCTGGACTTTTACCTGTCTGTACGTCTGGACGCCCGCAGCGATGGCTGCGGAGGATTGAGGTCCCGATCACGGGGGAAAATGGAGGAGGACTGGCCAAATTTTGTGCTTTCCACCACAGTGATGAATGCTGTGGTGGATGTTTGAGTTAAAGTTTTAGTGTGTTTTGGGTGTTCATCATCATTGTACCACTGCTGGCATAAAACCGTATTGTATTGTATTGTATTGTCAGGATATCCAAGAAGGCTCCTCAAAAGAAATCATGCGGTTCATAAGATCATAAGCGATAGGAGCAGAATTAGGCCATTCGGCCCATCAAGTCTACTCCGCCATTCAATCATGGCTGATCTATCTCTCCTTCCAAACCGCATTCTCCTGCCTTCATAACCCCTGACACCCGTACTAATCACAAATCTTTCTCTCTGCCTTAAAAATATCCACTGACTTGGCCTCCACAGCCTTCTGTGGCAATGAATTCCACAGATTCACCGCCCTCTGACTGATGAGGGTGATATATCCTCATCTCCTTCCTAAAGGAAGGTCCTTTAATTCTGAGGCTGTGACATCTAGTCCTAGACTTTCCCACCAGTGGAAGCATCCGCTCCACATCCACTCTATCCAGGCCTTTCACTATTCGGTAAGTTTCAATGAGGACCCCCCTCCATCGTTCTAAACTGCAGCGAGTAACGGCCCAGTGCCGTCAAACGCTCATCAAGTGTCTAGATTTAGAATCAGAACGGGTGTTGTCACCAAGTCGGAGGTGTTTTACGAACCTGTCAGCAGTCAATTGCAAATAGAGGAGCAGATATGGAGGCAGATACCAGCCAGATGCAATAGAAATTGCACAAAAAGACACAAAGTGCTGAAGTAACTCAGCGGGTCAGGCAGCATCGTCGGAGAAACGTGGAGAGGTGACGTTTCTGGTTGAGACCCTTCTTCAGACATTGTAGAGGAAGGATAGAGAAGAAAGGTAGAAGAGGGGAGGGGCAGGACAAAGTGCGGCAGATGATAGGCGGACACAGGCGAGGGGGTGGTTTGATAGGCAGACGGTTGAGACAAAGGCCAGAGATAAAAGCAGAAGGTGCGAGACAGGCCTGAGGAGTTACGAACTGAGGTTAGAGGGAGGAAAGTAGCCGGAGAGATGGGGGGAAGGGGAGAAATAGCTTGGTCTATGTGGGCCAAAGGGGAGGAGAGGGGGTGGGGAAGTTAAAGGACTGGCGTGGGGAGAAATGAGAAGGGGAACATGAGGGGAGGGGGGGTGTGTTGTGGAGGAGTTTAGTACGAGGTCACCTAACATTGGACCTGTTGAGTTACTCCAGCACACTCTGTTCTTCGGTGCAATAACCAGCATCTGCAGTTCCTTGTTCCACAATAAACATTGCAGGTGGGTGTTGTGTAATTCTGATCTCCGAATGGAGGCGTGGGTCCGTTTCCCGCGTCTGACACCATGTTGTGTAATGAGATCCATACACAGGAATAACAACTCATAGTTTTTATAGTAACACAGGCGGAGGAAACATTACATACCATCGTCTCACTGTGAATGGATTGATTGTAATCATGGATTGTCTTTCCGCTGACTGGTTAGCACGCAACAAAGGCTTTTCACTGTAACTCGGTAGACCTGACAATAAACATAGAAACATAGAAAATAGGTGCAGGAGTCGGCCATCCCGTACAGACAGCACCCGGCATTGGCGGTTCAGTATTGATGTGGATAGAGAACTGGCTGGCAAACAGGAAGCAAAGAGTAGGAGTAAACGGGTCCTTTTCACAATGGCAGGCAGTGACTAGTGGGGTCAGTACTGGGACCCCAGCTATTTACAATATATATTAATGATCTGGATGAGGGAATTGAAGGCAATATCTCCATGTTTGCGGATGACACTACGCTGGGGGGCAGTGTTAGCTGTGAGGAGGATGCTAGGAGACTGCAGGGTGACTTGGATAGGCTGGGTGAGTGGGCAAATGTTTGGCAGATGCAGTATAATGTGGATAAATGTGAGGTTATCCATTTTGGTGGCAAAAACAGGACAGTAGACTATTATCTAAATGGTGGCCGATTGGGAAAGGGGGAGATGCAGCGAGACCTGGGTGTCATGGTACACCAGTCATTGAAGGTAGGCATGCAGGTGCAGCAGGCAGTAAAGAAAGCGAATGGTATGTTAGCTTTCATTGCAAAAGGATTTGAGTATAGGAGCAGAGAGGTTCTACTGCAGTTGTACAGGGTCTTGGTGAGACCACACCTGGAGTATTGCGTACAGTTTTGGTCTCCAAATCTGAGGAAGGACGTTATTGCCATAGAGGGAGTGCAGAGACGGTTCACCAGACTGATTCCTGGGATGTCAGGACTGTCTTATGAAGAAAGACTGGATAGACTTGGTTTATACTCTCTAGAATTTAGAAGATTGAGAGGGGATCTTATAGAAACTTACAAAATTCTTAAGGGGTTGGACAGGCTAGATGCAGGAAGATTGTTCCCGATGTTAGGGAAGTCCAGGACAAGGGGTCACAGCTTAAGGATAAAGGGGAAATCCTTTAAAACCGAGATGAGAAGAACTTTTTTCACGCAGAGAGTGGTGAATCTCTGGAACTCTCTGCCACAGAGGGTAGTTGAGGCCAGTTCATTGGCTATATTTAAGAGGGAGTTAGATGTGGCCCTTGTGGCTAAGGGGATCAGGGGGTATGGAGAGAAGGCAGGTACGGGATACTGAGTTGGATGATCAGCCATGATCATATTGAATGGCGGTGCAGGCTCGAAGGGCCGAATGGCCTGGTCCTGCACCTAATTTCTATGTTTCTATGTTTCTATGTAGTCGGGATCAAACCTGGGTCTTTGGCGCTGCAAGCTCTGTAAAGGGCCTGTCCCACTTTCACGAGTTAATCACGAATTCTCCCGAGTTTTCCCCTTGATTCAAACTCGCAGAATGTTCGTAACGAGTCCTTAGGAGTTGGTAGATGTATCGTAGTGGCCCGTTATGCCAGCCGTAGGTACTCGTGGCATCAGGTAAGTCGGGACGTTTTTTCCAGCCCGGTAGAAAATGTCCACGAGTAAAAAAAAATGGTCGGGATGAAAGAAATTACAACTTTTTACTCGTATGGAGGGCGTCGAAATAGCCGTGGGAATTCGTAGACATACTCGTAGGAGTTCGTAGGAGTTCGTGAACATAGTCGTGGAAGGTTGTAGATTACCACAATCTTGATTTTTTGTTGGATACTTTAAACTCGGCAGAGGTTTTGAATTAAGTGACAGGCCCTTAAGGCAGCAACTCTGCTGCTGCGCCACCGTGTCACCTCCCCTCCCCCTCCCCCCCCCCCCACTCCCCACTCCCCGATTTTCCTTCTTGAAAATAGTGCTGCAAATATCACTCAGTGACAAAGTCACGGATTACAAACCACCAACAGAAAGTGACAGAGACTAAATGTAGCAAATGAAATGTTCACAGAAGGTGGTGCCAGTTCTTTCCAGTGTTTCCCTGTCAGTGTGGATTGAGCATTCTTGCAAACTAGTGCTTTGATGGATGCAGTTGGTTGGCCAAACACCATGAAAGGTAGCTGTGCAGGATCAGTTGGTTAAACTCCAGACACATCTCTGAACGCACTTGGGGGTCCCGCCTCGCATTAACATTCAGCGGAGAACGTTTTGTATACTGTGTGGATGCTGCTTCCATATTGGGGAAAACAGAAGCTACATGTATCGGTTTCTCGGCAGCTCGATTTGGAAACATTTCAGCAGGATATTAGCCCTACTGTCGAACCAATAAACAAAAAAACGTCTCTGACAAGTGGAAAGTTGAAACTCCGAAGAAGGGTCTCGACCCGAAACGTCACCCATTCCTTCTCTCCAGGGATGCAGCCTGTCCCGCTGAGTTACTCCAGCATTTTGTGTCTACCTTTGGTGTAAACCAGCATCTGCAGTTCTTTCCAACACAAACTCTTAAAGGTAATGGCAGCAGCAGCGCTGTTTTTGATTTTTTTTTAAAATTATTCATTCAAGGTGGGCATCATTTGCAAGGCTGACATTTATTGTCCAACTCTAGTCACCCTTGAGAAGGCAACGACGGTGGACCTCGAGTCCCTGTAATTAAAGGTGTTCGCACATTGCTTTTGTAGAACGGGTTCTAGCACTTGGACCAGGCGATAAGTTAAGATCAAGATCAAGATCGAGATCCATTTATTTGTCACATGTACCAATTGGTCCAGTGAAACGTGTGGTCACCATACAGCAATACGAATAATAAAGAGCACAGAACACGATAGTCTTTAACACAGACATCCCCACACAATGGGATCAAAGTTTCCCACTGTGAGGGAAGGCTCCAAAATTCAGTCATCCTCCTCTGTTGTCCTCCCGTGGTCGGGGGGCTCCCGAATATAACTACAACTCCAATGGCAAGTTATTTCCAAGTCAAGCTCAGCTTGTGCAGCTTAGAGATGAACCTGCAGCCGCTGGTCACAATCATTGTGGCATAGAAAAGTGCAGCACCCAAAACAGACCTGTCAACCCACCAACTTCACACCAGCTGCCCATTTATAGACACAAATAGTTGGAGTAACTCAGCGGGACAGACAGCATCTCTGGAGAGAAGGAATAGATGACGTTTCGAGTCGAGACCCTTCAATGCAGTTCTGTTTCGTTTATTGTCACGTGTACCGAGGTACAGTGAAAAGCTTTTTGTTGCGTGCTAACCAGTCAGCAGAAAGACAATACATGATTACAATCGAGCCATTCACAGTGTATGGATACATGATAAGGGAATAATGTTTAGTGCAAGGTAAAGCCAGCGAAGTCCGGTCAGGGATGGTCCGAGGGACATCAAAGAGGTAGATAGAAGTACTTAGTTCGTTCCTTTAATTACATGTATAGTATGCAAGATTTAATGCAGCCAGAAAAAAAAATCTGTAATGCCAAGAAGAATAGTATAAAAGATTCTCTCCTTTAAGAATTTGAGTTTAAATCCTATATTTAATTGGCACACCATGTTTCATTATTTCCATTTTAATTGAATTTGATAATCTTGCTGTAAAGCGTTCAGTTCAGTTCAATTGTTTAAGAAAGAACTGCAAATATTGGAAAAAATCGAAGGTAGACAAAAATGCTGGTGAAACTCAGCGGGTGAGGCAGCATCTATGGAGCGAAGGAATAGGTGATGTTTCAGGTCGAGACCCTTCTTCAGACTGATGTGCGGGTGGGGCGGGGGGGGAAGAAGGAGGTGGACACAGTGGGCTGTGGGAGAGCTGGGAAGTGAAGGGGAAGGAGGGAGAAAGCAGGGACTACCTGAAATTGGAGAAGTTAATGTTCATACCGCTGGGGTGTAAACTACCCAAGCAAAATATGAGGTGCTGCTCCTCCAATTTGCGGTGGGACTCACTCTGGCCATGGAGGAGGCCCAGGACAGAAATGTCGGATTGGGAATGGGAGGGGGAGTTGAAGTGCTGAGCTCAGGTTGGTTATTGCGAACCGAGTGAAGGTGTTGGGGTTCAATTGATTATTGTCACACGTACCGAGGTACAGTGAAAAGCTTTTGTTATGTGCTAACCAGTCAACAGAAGGACAAAATATGATTACAATCGAGTCATTTACAGTGTACAGATACATGATAAGGTAATTGACAGAGACCCGGGTTCGATCCCGACTACGAGTGCTGTTTGTGCGGAGTTTGTACGTTCTCCCCGTGACCTGCATAGGTTTTCACGGAGATCTTCGGTTTCCTCACACACTCAAGAGACATACAGGTTTGTAGGTTAATCGGCTTGGTATAAGTGTAAAATTGTCACGTGTGTGTGTAGGATAGTATCAGTGTGCGGAGGATCGCTGGTCGGTGAGGACTCACTAAACAGAAGAGCCTGTTTCCGCGCTGTATCTCAAAAAAAACTAAAAGCCTTTCATTGTACCTCGGTACACATGACCTTAAATTAACTAAACTAAAATAAAATAAATAACCTAAACTAAATTGGGCAAAGTATTGCGAGCCTTGTGTCCATACATTGAGAGCACACAAAGGCCAGGTATAAAATATACAAGGAGGGCATCAACTCTTTGACTGTTCAGGTGTCAGAGGTTACGGGAAGAAGGCAGGAGAATGGGGTTAGGAGGGAGAGATAGATCAGCCATCATTGAATGGCGGAGAAAACTTGTTAGGCCAAATGGCTTAACTTTACTCCTATTCCTTATGACCTTGTGACCTTATTCACTCTCCCGCCCTATTGAGCATCACACGCCCCATCTGTGGTGGAGGATTGACAGTCTCCCGTGGCCATCTCAAAATCTATAGACTATTGACTGAAGTAAGGAACTGCAGACGAATATCTTGGACTCCTTTGTAGCTTTTGATACAACTGTCTTATGCAATCCACTTCCAGCTCCCTTTCTTGATTTTTCAGGAGATCACTGTTCTTGCTATCCTGGAGCATCTCTGTTGATAGCTTCTCCTATAATCCATGGAGTCACCCCAGAATTCACCCTCGGTCTCCCTCTCTCCCTCTCCTTGGACAAGGGATTTGAAAATATTAATGAGAATTTTAAACTGGATAACCAGAGATCAGCAAAGATCCCGATCCTTTCTTTATGAAGATGTTGTTGATTATTCCCAAGTCCATGGCTCACATCATGAAATAACTATAAGATACTAGACTGTGGGACCCGTTGGGTCCCAGCTTCATACGGGAGGGCTGGTCCCCCAATGCAATATTCCACCGCTCCATCAATTCCAATATTGGTGGCCAGTGGGGGGGAGGGGGGGAGCTTTCTGGAGCGCTAGTATGGGTGTTGTGGGCTGAAGGGACTGGTTTCTAGAGGGCTAGTATGGACATTGTGGCAGAATGGATTCTTGGGCTGGCGGCTCAGTCACTCAAGCCTTGTGTGCTGGCAGCTCACTCACTCAAGGCTGGTGGGCTGGCAGTTGACCCGCGGCTATTCCTTGAAATGCCACTTTAAGCAGGGTGCAAGGCGACCAAATTCAAGTGCAGTATCATACCACTTCAAACAGGGTGCAAGGCCACCAAATTCGAGTGCAGTTTCCTACCATTTCAAGCAGGGCGCAAGGCCATGCCACCACATTCAAATGCAGTTTCATACCATTTGAAGCAGGGTGCAAGGCCACTAAAGACAGAGAGTCGTGACCTCTCCCTCCCCCTTCTTGCAGAGACTGAGCCACACCCTCACTTCCAGGTTTTATAGTCCCTCCCACCAGAAGTGGCGTTGCCTTCATGACAGTAGATAGAATCTCAACATTTTTAAAACACTAATAACTCTTTTATTTTTCATTGATGGGAAAAATCCTCAGCACCTGATGAGCGGAGGGGGACTTTGAGTAAGTAAATCACAGTCGTACGTGGAAGCGTTTTTCCTAAAATCAATATACAGCACAAACAGGATGTGGTCAAGATTAAAATTTTAATTATATAGACGGCAAGGCAACTTTTGCCTTTTCAAACCAACTTTTCATTTAGGCAAGGCAACTTTTGCATTCTCAAACCAACTTTTTCAATTAGGCAAGGCAACCTTAGCATTCTCAAACCAACTTTTCAATTAGGCGAGGCAATTTAGCAATCTCAAACCAACTTTTCAAATAGGCAAGGCAACTTTTGCATTTTCAAACCAACTTTTCATTTAAGCATGACAATTTAGCATTCTCAAACCAACTTTTCAATTAGGCAAGGCAACTTTAGCATTCTCTAACTTTTCAATTAGGCAAGGTATTCTTAAACCAACTTTTCAATTAGGCAAGGTATTCTCAAATCAACTTTTCAATTAGGCAAGGCATTCTCAAACCAACTTTTCAATTAGGCAAGGCATTCTCAAACCAACTTTTCAATTTGGCAAGGCATTCTCAAACCAACTTTTCAATTGGGCAAGGCAACTTTAACATTCTCAAACCAAAGGCAATGCAGCTTTAGCATTTTCAAACCAAAGGCAACGCAACTTTAAAATTTTTAATACAAAGGCAACGCAGCTTTAGCGTTTTCAAATCAAAACACACGTTTGCATTTTCAAACTACATTTTCAAACCACATTAAGGGCACTGACAGGTCAGTAAAACCACTCACAGTTAAGTAGACATGTGTAATGTTATTCACAGCTCAGACTGAGAATTACGACCTCTCGCTCCCCATCTTGCAGAGAACTGAGGCACCTTCACACTCTGGGTTTTATAGTCCCCCCGGAAGGGGCGTGGCCTTCAGGAGAGAGAATCTCAACATTTTCTAAACATTATTAAGTCTTTTATTTTTCATCGATGGGAAAAATCTTCTTGTCCTGACCAGCGGAGGGGGACTGAGTAAGATGGTAAAAAATCGCAGCCATAAGTGGCAGCGTTGTTTCTAAAATCAATATACAGTTTCTAAAATCAACATACAGTGCCGGCCCGATCAACACCACGGCCGGGCGGAGAGCCTATACAGAACAGAGCCATTGACTCTGACAAGTTGAAACGGCAAGGGGGGGGGGGGGGGGGGGGGGGGGGGGGAGTAACGTTGACGGATTACGTGATCTGCTCCCACCCTTGATCATAAAGTTCAACTGGTATCCTCTTCTCTAATCTTACTATGTTCAGTCATTACTGTTATCTGTGATTTCACACCGCTGCTTTGAAGAATGACACGCATGCGTCCTGGCGGGTTCTTCACATAATCCCTCAACGTTACACCTCATAAAATGATGATCAAACTTCGAACTGGTAAGTTCTTGTTTAATCTTACTATTATAGTGCCTGCCTCAACTACCTCCTCTGGCAGCTCGTTCCATACACCCACCACCCTCTGTGTGGACAAGGTTCCCCCCAGATTCCTATTAAATCATTTCCTTCTCACCTAAAAACCTATGTCCTCTGGTTCTGGATTTCCATACTCTAGGTAATAGTGTGCATTCACCCTATATATTCCCCTCATGATCTTATACATCTCTATGAGATCACTCCTCATCCTCCTGCACTCCAAGGAATAATGTTCTAGGTTGCCCAACCCTTCCCACTATAGCTCAGACCCTCAAGTCTTCGAAAATCTTCTCTGCGCTGTTTGCATCTTAACAACATCTGCACCTGCCCTCTGCTCTACCACACTCTCCTGGGCCCTGCCATTCACTGTGAAGGTCAAGCCCTGGTTTGACTTTCCAAAAATGCAACACCGCTCACTTATCTGCATTA
This sequence comes from Leucoraja erinaceus, assembly GCF_028641065.1. Lineage (NCBI taxonomy): Eukaryota > Metazoa > Chordata > Chondrichthyes > Rajiformes > Rajidae > Leucoraja > Leucoraja erinaceus. The sequence continues at coordinate 124,113,509 of NC_073378.1, read as the reverse complement.
AAGTCCATTAACATTCCATAGCCCACTTGCCGAACTGATCAAGATCCTGCTGTAACTTTTGATAACCATCTTTGCTATCTACAATGTCACCCACTTTAGTGTCGTCTGCAAACTTAATCATCATGCCGTCTATATTCTCATCCAATTCATTGATATAGATGACAAACAGCAATGGCCCCAGCACCGAACCCCGAGGCACACCACTAGTTACAGGCCTCCAGTCCAAAAAACAACCTTCTACCGTCACCCTCTGCTTCCTTCCATGAAGCTAAATCTCTGTCTGGTCAGCTAGCTCTCTCTGGATCCCATGTGATCAAACCTTACAGAGCAGATCTCCCAAGAATAAGGGGTAGGCCTTTTACAACGGATATGAGGAAAAACGTTTTCACTCAGAGAGTTGTGAAGCTGTGGAATTCTCTGCCTCAGAATGCAGTGGAGGCTGATTCTCTGGATGCTTTCAAGAAAAACTCAATCAGATTCATCAGGCATGGTCACCCATGTACAAACCCATGCTGACTATCCCTATTTTGCCCCTGTCCATCCAAATATATCCCTCAGAATTCTCTCCAGTAACCTGCCTGCTACAGATGTTCAGCTCACTGGTCTATAGTTCCCGGACTTTACCTTGCAGCCCTTCTTATATAGAGGCACAACATTAGCCACCCTCCAGTCTCCCGGCACCTCACCCGTGCCTAAAGATGATTCATGTGTATCAGTCAGGGTGTCTGCAACTTCTTCCCTAGCTTTCCACAATGTCCTTGTATATATCTTTAGTTTTTAGTTTTAGTTTCAGAGATACAGCGTGAGAACAGGCCCTTCGGCTCACCGAGTCCACACCGACCAGCGATCCCCGCACACTAACACTGTCCTACACACACTGGGGACAATTTACATTTACACAAAAGCCAATTAACCTACAAACCTGTACGTCTTTGGAGGAAACCGAAGATGTCGGAGAAAACCCGGGTAGAATGTATAAACTCCGTACAGACAAACCCCCGTTGTCAGGATTGAACCCGGGTCTCTGGTGCTGTAAGGTAGTAGCTCTACCGTGCCATCATGCCGCTCTGATCAGGCCCAGTAGATTTATCTACCTTCATAGGCCTTAGGACCTCCTCGGCCATAATGCAGACTGCCCTCGAGACATCTCCATTAAATCCCAAGTTCCATGTCTTTCTCTACAGTGCAGAGTAACACTACTCATTGAGGACATTGGCCATCTCCTGTGGTCCACATAGAGATGATTGCTTTGGATTCTGAGAGGCACAATTCTCTCCCTAGCTACCCTCTTTCATTAATGTACATCAAACCTTTTTGGATTATCTTGGGCGGCACGATGGCGCAGCGGTAGAGCGCCCGGGTTTGATCCTGGCTACGGGTGTTTTTCTGTACGGAGTTTGTATATTCTCCCCGAGACCCGTGTGGGTTTTCTCAGATATCTTCGGATTCCTCCAAAGAAGGTACAGGTTTGTAGGTTAATTGGCTTGACGTAAATGTAAAATTGTCCCTAGCGTGCGTGGGGTAGCATTAAAGCGCGGGTACCGGCGGTCGGCGTGGACTCGGTGGGCCGAAGGGCCTGTTGCCTCGCTGTACCTCTAAACTAAACTATCCTTAATATTATCTGCTAGAGCCATCTCCTGCCCCCATTTTTCCCACTGGATTTCCTTCTTAAGTCAGCTGCTCAGTTCTCAAATCTGCTCCAGGGATACACTTGATCCCAGCTGCCTATACCTATCCCATGCCCTCAGCTGTTCTCAACAAATATATTGCTTTCAGTTTAGAGATACAGTGTGGAAACTGTGTCCACGCCGACCTCTCATCACCTGTCCATTTGATCTTTGCTACCTCACTGTTGCATTTTACACCCACGGGGGCAATTTACCAAAGACGATTAACCTGCAAACCTACACGTCATAGGAATGTGAAAGGAAACTGGGATTACCTGGATAAAACCCCACGGGGCCACAGGGAGAACGTACAAACTCCCCATGGACAGCACTCGAGGTCAGGATCGAGCCCTGGTCCAGTTTAGTTTCGAGACACAGAGCGGAACCAGGCCCTTCAGCCCACCGAGTCCACACCGACCAGCGATTCCCGTACATTAACACTATCCGACACACACTGTGGACATTTTTTTACATTTCCATCAAGCCAATCAACCTACTAACCTGTACGTGTTTGTAGAGTGGGAGGAAACCGAAGGTCTCGGAGAAAACCCACACAGGTCACGGGGAGAACATGCAAACTCGTACAGACAAGCACCTGTAGTCAGGATCGAACCTGGGTCTCTGGCGCTGTGAGGCAGCACCTGTCACAGTCTGCCCTCTCCTCATTCTCATCCACTTCACCTCCCAGTACTTTTCCACCGGCCCCTCCTTCTCCTCACCTGCCTGCCTGCCACTGCCACTCCCCTCTCATCAGCCCAACTCTCCTCACCTGTTGCACTCAGTTGCCTCTGATCACCAATTAACCCGGTACATAGCCTCTCCTCACAGTTCACACAGTGCCAGATTGTTCTCAGCGTTCATGCAAGACTCTCCAGCGATTTCCCGACTGCCTACACGGATTCGAACCTGCCTGCCCCTGACCATTCCGTCCTGTCGTCTTCCCGGATATCACCTCAGCCTTCTGTCCACGGCCTTCGTCCCGTACCTCCTGGTTTCTGTCTGCCACTCTCCTGGGCTGTTTGGTGTATCCCTGCAACGGCTCCTCGACTTCCTGCCTGGCTTCTGTCCCTTGCTGGTTTGTTTGCATCGTGTGTTGGATCTCCTGGTTACCGGACCTTCCACTACCCCGACTACGTCTCCTGCCTGCAACTCTTCGGAACCCTCGCTCAATCCTGAGCCTCTGTATGAGTACGGTGTACCCATTCCTGTGTTACTACTCTGTGTTACAGTATCGTAATAAGGTTCATTACCAATTATACCTGCCTGATTCTGTGCTGCTATTGGGTCCAAGCTATACCCGTTACAGCAACCCTACTGCTGCGCCACCGTGCCGCCCCTATCTGATTTAAATGTGTCTTTGCTTCATTTAATGATAGAAGGAATGAATGTACTTTAGACCACCTTCTTGAATGTTCCCCTAAGTTTAGATTTATTCGTAAATGCCATAATTAAGTGTTTATTCTGAAATATCACAACATTTTAAGTAACGTAATTCTTTCCAATATTTTACCTGAATTGACTATGGATTTATTGACGTTGAAGTGAAGATAGTTGTGAATGATTGCAGCAGGATCTGGATCGATTGGTCAGGTGGGCGGAGGAATCGTTGATGGAATTTAATACAGAGAAGTGTAAGGTGTCGCATTTTCGGATGTCGAACAAGGGCAGGACCTACACAGTGAATGGTCGGCCTCTGGGTAGTGTTGTAGAGCAGAGGGGTCTAGGAGTACAGGTGCATGGTTCCTTGAAGGTCAAGTCGCAGGTAGATAAGGTGGTCAAAAAGGGTTTGGCACTTTGGCCTTCATCAGTCAGTGTATTGAGTATAGAAGTTGTGAGGTCATGTTGCAGTTGTATAAGACGTTGGTGAGAACGCATTTAGAATATTGTGTTCAGTTCTGGGCACCATGTTAAAGGAAAGATATTGTCAAGCTAAAGGGTGTGAGATACAGGGAGAGGTTGAGTAGGCTGGATCTCTATTCCATGGAGCGCAGGAGGATGAGGGGGATCTTATAGAGGTGTACAAAATCATGAGAGATTTTAATAGATCGGGTAGATGCAGAGTCTCTTGCCAAGAGTAACGGAATCGAGGATCAGAGGACATAGGTTCAAGGTGAAGGGGAAAAGATTTAAGAGGAATCCGAGGGGTAACTTTTTCACACAAAGGGTGGTGGGTGCATGGAGCAAGCTGGCAGAGGAGGTAGTTGAGGCTGGGACTATCCCATCATTTAAGAAACAGTTGGATAGGTACATGGATAGGACAAGTTTGGAGGGATATGGACTAAGCGCAGGCAAGTGGGACTAGTCTAGCTGGGACGTTGTTGGCCGGTGTGGGCAAGTTGGGCAGAAGGGCCTGTTTCCACACTGTATCACTCTATGACTATCATTCTAAGGACATCTTTACTGTTCTATTTAACATTCAGTGTATCTCAGTGAGTTTCATTGTGTTTACCACATGCTGATTTGTTTGGAGAGATTCATTCAGCTTCCATGTGACGTATTAATTTAATACATTTCAGCACCCCTTCAATGATGGCAGTAGTGAAATATCATAGTCATAGTTTAGAGATACAGTGTGGAAACAGGCCCTTTAGCCCTTCAAAACCGCAACATCCAGTGGTCCCCGCACACTAACACACTCCTACACACACTGGGAACAATGTTTTTACATTTACACCAAGCCTAGTAACCTACAAACCTGTAAGTCTTTGGAGTGTGGGAGGAAACCGTAGATCCCGGAGAAAACCCACGCAGGTCACGGGGAGAACGTACATACAAGCACTCGTGGTCGGGATTGAACCCGGGTCTCTGGCGTTTTAAGCGCTGTAAGGCAGCAACTCTACCGCTGCGCCACCATTTTGCCCGAAAGAGTCATAGAGTGATACAGCGTGGAAACAAGTCCTTCGAACCAACTTGCTCACACAACATGTCCCAGCTACACTAGTCCCACTTGCCTACGTTTGGCCCATATACCTCCTAACTTGTCCTATCCATGTAACTGTCTAACTGTTTCAGAAACGTGTAACTGTTTCTTAAAGGTAAATATCTTGCAAACACAGAAATTATGAAGATAGATATTATGCGTCTGTACCAAACACTTTGTATACAGTACCAAACATCCTAATGAATTGTCAGGTCATATGGTCAGAATTAGGCCATTCGGCCCATCAAGTCTATGCTGCCATTCGCCATGGCTGATCTATCTCCCCCTCTTAACTCCATTCTCCTGCCTTCTCCCCACAACCCTTGACACCCGTTCTAATCAAGGATTTGTCTACCTCTGCCTTAAAATATCCACTGACGTGGCCTCCACAGCCCTCTGTAGCAATGAGTTCCAAAGATTAGCTACACTCTGACTAAAGAAGTTTCTCCTCACCTCCTTTCGAAAAGAGCGTCCTTTCATTCTGAGGCTTTGACCACTGGTCCTAGACTCTCATGCCAGTGGAAATGTGTAAGTTTCAATGAGGTCCCACCTCAACCTTCTAAACTCCAGCGAGGCAGATCACAATATCTTGGCAGCACTCTCTCAAGTCTGCATGGATGACAATGTCAATAACCGAATAGCAAAAGTCAGCTCGGCTTTTGAAAGACTGAGAAGAAAAACATGAGTACCAAGAGCAGTCGGCCTAAAGCCCAGGCTGAATGTGTAACGTGCTGTTCTCATCCCCACCTTAACTCCATATTTGCAAGACGGGACAGAGTGCAGCAAACATGCTAGACAGCTTAACCACTGTCACATGCCTGCATAGAATACGTCACATCAAGTGGCAAGACAAGATTCCTGATACACAAAAAGCTGGAGTAACTCAGTGGGACAGGCAGCATCTCTGGAGAGAAGGAATAGGTGAAGTTTCGGGTCGAGACCCTTCTCCAGACTGAGTCAGGGGACAGAAGCACAGAGCTATCGAAGGGTAAGGTGTGAAAACGAGAGATCAAAGGGGATGAGGTTCAAGGAAAATGTGGAATCACTCATTGTTAGCTAGGGGAAGGTGACAATGAACCAAACAGAGATAAAATTTAATCAGGATGACAGTCGGACTGGTTGGAGAAGTAGGATGGGGAGGGATGGAGAGAGAGGGAAAGCAAGGGCAAGATGAAGATAGAGAAATCGATATTCATACCGCTGGGTTCACAAGTTCACAAGATATAGTAGAATCAGGTCATTCGGGCCCATCCAGTCTACCCTGCCATTCAATCTCTGCCTCCTAATCCCATTTTCCTGCCTTCTGGAGAGAAGAAAAAGGTGATGTTTCGGGTTGGGTCCCTTCTTCAGACTGAGAGTCAGGGTAGAGGGAGATACGGAAATAAGGACTGCAACGTCCAGGTTCAGGAATAGCTGCTTCCCCACAGCCATCAGGCTATTAAACTCAACTCAAACAAAACTCTGAACATTAAAAGCCCACTATCTGTTGATTTGCACTTTATCAGTTTATTTATTCATGTATTTGTTCATATATTTATATAATGCTATATGGACCCACTGATCTGTTCTGAATTCATGCCTTCTATATTCTGTTGTTCTGAAGCAAAGCAAGAATTTCATTGTCCTATCTGGAACACATGACAATAAAACCCTCTTGAATCTCTTGATTATCTATATCTCTATCGGTCACCGTATCTTCTGTTAAACTCTTCTTTATTATCCTGAGGCCTCCTGGCCTGAAATTCCCCAACAACGCCAATTTAAAACCTAATTCTTATGTTTAAGTCCGTCATGGCGGCACCTCTTGCTTTAACTGTACCACCTCCAGCCCAATAATGCTGAGAATTCTCCGCATTAGAATTCCTCCTACCCAGGCTTCCTGTTTTTCCCCTCACTGTCTTTAGTCCAATTTTGACAGCTGTACTTTAATTTGCCTGTGTCTCGCACTTAGGGTTGCCAACCGTTAGATTGCCCGTATCAGCCGGGACACCCCGTATATTTGGCTAAATTGGCTTGTCCCATACAGGACGACAGTGGAACAACAATGGCAGGCATTTCTGGGAATAATACAGAAGGTGCAAGTTCAGTTCATTCCTAGGAGGAAGAAAGATTCCAAGGGGAGTAAATGGCGACCGTGGCTGACAAGGGACTTCACGGTCAGTATAAAAATTAAAGTGAAGAAGTACAACATAGCAAAGATGAGCAGGAAGCCAGAGGATTGGGTAATGTTTAAAGAGCAACAGAAGATCAATACGGGTAGGGAAGATGAGGTACGAAGGCAAGCTAGCCAAGGATATAAAGGATGATAATCAAAGCTTCTTTAAGTATGTGGAGGAAAAAAATAGTCAAAACCAAAGATGGACCCTTGAAGACTGAAAAAGGTGAATTTATCGTAGGGAACAAGGAAATGGCAGATGAGTTGAACAGGTACTTTGGATCCATCTTCACTAAGGAGGACACAAACAATCTTCCTGATGTACCAGTGGCCAGAGGATCTGGGGTGACAGAGGAACTGAAGGAAATCCACATTAGGCAGGAAATGGTGTTGGGTAGACTGATGAGACTGAAGGCTGATAAATCCTCAGGGCCTGATGGTCTGCATCACAGGGTACTTAAGGAAGTGGCTCTAGAAATCGTGGATGCATTGGTGATAATTTTCCAATGTTCTTTAGATTCAGGATCAGTTCCTGTGGAGGTTAGCTATTGTTATCCTACTTTTTAAGAAAGGCATGGAGTGCAGCAGCAGCGCCTCGCCCGTGGCCCCGTCCGTCGGTTGGCAGCCCGGCCAGCTATCCGACCTCGGACCTTCGCTTACCGCCAACACCACCACCCCTCCTTCTCATGGCCGCTCATCGGTTCATGAGTGGATGGGGCGCCGGACTTTGCGTGCGGCCCGGGTCAAAACACCTCAGCTGGCCTGCCTGGCTGGGCTTCGTGTGCAGTCCAGCACCCGGGCCAACTCATCATTCACCCAGTCACGGCTGAGTCGGTCAACAAATTGCCGTCGGGAATTTGTCCTGTATTTTGACCTTTTGTCCCTTATTTGGGAGAGAGTGAAGTTTGCAATCCTACTCGCACGCCAACGTGCACTCCATAAATTGAACCATTTCTGCTTTTGCACCAGGACAACTTTCTGAACCAGTCTCACCCCTTTGGCATGGTTGACATTTCCCCAATGAACCCAGGTGACAATTCATGCTCGAATGACCTTTGAACACCTGGAAAAATATATATCGGTGAGGCCAAGCACAGGCTCGGCGATCGTTTCGCTGAACGCCACCGCTCAGTCCGCTGAGGTCTACATGATCTCCCAGTTGTTAAACACTTGAACCCTCACACTGACCTTTCTGTCCTGGGCCCTCTCCATTGTCAGAGTGAGGCCTAGCGCAAATTGGAGGAACAGCACCTCATAGTTCGTTTGGGCAGCTTACACCCCAGCAATATGAATAAGGGTCTCGACCCGAAACGTCACCCATTCCTTCTCTCCAGAGGTGCTGCCTGTCCCGCTGAGTTATTCAAGCTTTTTGTGTCTACCTTTGGTTTAAACCAGCATTTGCAGTTCCTTCCTACACATTTCAATTAACATTTGTCCTTGAATTTTTAAAGTTTTCTTACGTACTAACTCGATGATTGTTATAGATTTTCATCTTAGATAATTACTTGGCTTGGCCTGTGAAGTAAGTATGTATCCAGATAATAATCAGTGCAGTAATTCCTCTGCCTACAGGCCAACTGTAATGAGATCCAATCTGGGGATCATTTGCAAGCTTTTTCTTTTCCATATTGTTTACATTTCCTGTCATTTGAAGTTGGAATGGTTCATGGAAATTTACATGTCGTCCTTTCTTTCCCTGCGGCAAATGAGTTACAGACTTGGGGAAATGGTGGTGTAACCTAAAAATGATAAACTCTTCCGTTAAAAAAAGGATTTTGTTTGTTTTTGTTGTTTTGAAATAGCATCTTCATTCCTGCACGAGAATTTGCAAGCTAGCATCGTGTCGCATTGTAAGATCATCCTCCGCAGTCTTTTAGAAGGACGAGGTAGAGTCATGGAATTATACATCATGGAAACGGGTGCTTTGAACCAAATAGTCCATGCAAAACAAGTTGCCTGCATGCATTTGTCCCTTTTGCTTTGTTTGGCTCATATCCTTCCAAACCATTCCAATCAATGTACCAGCCCAAAGCTGTTGACTTAAGTTGCATCAATATGTATTGCAGAAACTTAACTAAATTAATCCTCAGAGGGTGGTTAAGTGCTTGATGGCATTCACTCATTCATCATCGATGAAAACGTTAGCGACACAGTAGCGCTGGTTTCCAACGGGAACGGTGACGTACGCGCCACACATGTCTGTCCTTCAGTTCCTGCGGACTTCCGCCGCTGGAAGTCTAGGATGTTGGTGTGTGTGCTTTATCATCATTCCTTACAATGTTACGTACGACAGTGATCGCAACTTCTACTGAAGTGTGGATGGCCGTTGGCTCGTTAGAAGCTCATCCGCCCTTTCACAAGCCTTGTTTTTTGGTCCTGCTGGGGGTCCACAGCTCCCTCCTCACCTGGCCAACCACGTGGGTGAGACGGTTTAGTCGCCGACTATCCGACCATGGAGCAGGAAGCACGGGATTACCTGGCCTGAGATCGCTTGATGGCACTGGACCTTTACTCACTGGAGTTTCGATGGTTGTGGGGGGACCTCAGTGAAACTTACAGAATAATGAAAGGCAGAGCAGGAGTGGATGTGGAAAGGATGTTTCCACTGGTGGGAAAATCTAGGACCAGAGATCATAGCCTCAGAAATAAAGGGAGCTCTTTTAGAAAGGAGGTGATGTAGAACGTCTTTAGTCAGAGGGTAGTTAATCTGTGGAACTCATTGCAACACAGAGGGCTGTGAAGGCCAAGTCAGTGGATATGTTTAAGGCAGAGATAGACAGATTCTTGATTTGGACGGGTGTCAAGGGTTATGAGAAGAAGGCAGGAGAATGTGGTTTGGAGGCAGAGATCAGCCATGATTGAATGGCGGGCTAGACTCGGTGGGCTGAATGGCCTAATTCGCTTCCTATAACTTGCCAATGTGAACTATTGGGAGCAGAGCTGGACACAAAAAAACTGGAGTAACTCAGCTGATCAGGCAGCATCGCTAGAGAAAAAGAATTGGTGATCAACACCCTTCGGATCAACACCCTTCTTCAGTCCGTTTCTCCAGAGATGCTGCCTGTCCCGCTGAGTTACTCAGGCTTTTAGTGTCTATTTTCGGTTTAAACCAACATCTGCAGTTCCTTTCTACACATCCCCTTGGGAGCAGTGTGTGTTGCGGATAAGTGTTGAGGCTTTAGCCTTGGGAATCTTCGGCAACAAGACTAAGATACGGTGAGATCTCGTCTTTTCAATAGGGCATTGAGTGGAAGTCAGAATAAATTTATTAGAGAATCGGAATAAATTTATTAGCCAATTATGTACACATACAAGGAATTTGACGGTGCATATTCCACTGATTTCCCCACTGCCTCAGTTCCGCGGTCCGCTCTGTGTAGTTGAAAGCCAGCCAGTTGCAGCACATTGTCTGGGGTTGACTCACACAGCCAGGTCTCGGTGAAACACAGGGCAGCGGCTCGAGAGAAGTCCTTGTTTGTTTGGCCACAGGAGCTGCAGTTCGTCCACTTTGTTGTTGAGAGAACGTAGATTCGCAAGGGATATACTCGGGAGCGGTGTGTGCATAATTCTCGTTGCCAGGCGTGTGCTCCAGAGCGCTCTCCCCCGGGTCCACCTACGGCTCACGGCCTTGGACAACAACAGCCCCGCCGACAAGTATGTCCAAATAATCCAGCCAGTGAGGGAAATCCGGAACCATGTTTGGAGGAACCCAAAGTCTGGAAGTTCATGCGTTCCTCTCCCATGAAAATAATCTTTGTGGGATTTCCATAGACGACACAAATGAACAAAAACAGACGAAACAGCAAGGAGCAGTGCACTGTGGCAGCCGCTGCCAGTGCCATCTTAGTTCACAGAGGTCATAGTTTAAGGATAAAAGGGAAATCTTTTAGGAGCGAGATGAGAAATATTTCGGAGCGGTGCCCTCAGCGAAACGATCGCCGAGCCTGTGCTTGGCCTCACCGATATATATTTTTCCAGGTGCTCAAAGGTCATTCGAGCATGAATTGTCACCTGGGTTCATTGGGGAAATGTCAACCATGCCAAAGGGGTGAGACTGGTTCAGAAAGTTGTCCAGGTGCAAAAGCAGAAATGATTCAATTTATGAGAAAACATTTTTCACACAGAGAGTGGTGAATCTCTGGAATTCTCTGCCACAGAAGGTAGTTGAGGCCAGTTCATTGGTTATATTTAAGAAGGAGTTAGATGTGGCCCTTGTGGCTAAAAGGATCAGGGGGTATGGAGAGAAGGCAGGTACAGGATACTGAGTTGGATGATCAGCCATGATCATATTGAATGGCGGTGCAGGCTCGAAGGGCCGAATGGCCTACTCCTGCACCTATTTTCTATGTTTCTATGTTTTCTTCAGAGTGGCATTTAAAGCACTGGTACGCACCGGCAGGCTCCTCCTGAAGTGTGTGGGAATCGCAGAAACGTCCAGTGTGACTGAGGACGATACTTGTGGGAAGAGTGTCCATCTTCAACTCTTGGTTGACCACGTAAGGAAACCGGAGCTGTGGCTTGGCTACCTCAGCATCATCCAGGAGAATGAGATCACCGTAGATAGGAGTTATAGACTTTAGACTTCAGAGACCAGCTCTGAGCCGACCAGCGATCCACACACTAACATTGATTATGCTGCTGGCCCTGCCGAGGCAGCGTGTGGTATAAATGGTGTCAATGGCAGGGAGGTAGACAAAAATGCTGGAGAAACTCAGCGGGTGAGGCAGCATCTATGGAGTGTAGGAAATAGGCAACATTTCGGGTCAAAACCCTTCTTCAGGCCTCACACGCTGAGTTTCTCCGGCATTTTTGTCTACCTTCGATTTTCCAGCATCTGCAGTTCCTTCTTAAACTCAATGGCAGGGAAGTTGCTTTGTGTGATAGTTCGGGCTGCGTCCACAATTCGCCGTGATTTCTTGCGGAAATAAATGTAATTATTTTGGACTTGAACAAATCATGAAATAGAGTTAGTGAACTTCATTCCACAGAAAAATATCGTTCATTTCCTGAAAATCAATGCAGAACCAAAAACCAATTGGTCTGCCTGTTGAATTCATTTCTTAGTGCAGGAAGAAACTGCAGATGCTGGTTTAAACCGAAGATGGACACAAATACCTGGAGTAATTCAGCGAGATGGGCAGCATCTCTGGAGAGGAGGAATGGGTGACGTTTTGGGTCGAGTCCCTTCTTCAGACTGAGAGTCGGGGGATAGGGAGACACAGAGAAGGAAGGGTGAGGTGTGAAAACGAGTCATCAAAGGGGACGAAGCTCAAGGAAAATGTAGACTAGACCATTGTTAGCTGGGGGGGGGAAGGTGACAACGAAAGAAACAGAGATACAATGTAATCACAGGGACAGTCAGACTGGTTGGAGAACTAGGAAGGGGGAGGGACAGAGAGAGAGGGAAAGCAAGGGTCACTTGAAGTTAGGGATGTGGATATACATGCTGATGGATTGCAAGCTGCTCAAGCTGACAAAATTGGATTGTGAACCTCTGGAGACTTTGTGCCCCATCCAAGGTTTCCGTGCGGTTCCCGGAGGTTTTTGGCAGTCTCCCAACCTGCTTCCACTACCTGCAACCACCTGCAACCTCTGCGAACCGCACGGAAACCTTGGGTGGGGCGCAAATCTCCAGAGGTTTCCGTTCAGGTTTCCTAAGTGGGACAGGGGCATTACCCTTTTCTCCAGAGATGCTGTCTGACCCGTTGAGTTACTCCAGATTTTTGTGTCTGGCTTCACAGAAGATGAGTTTTACTTGGCATGACATTTGGTACGGACATTGTTGGCCGAAGGCTGTTGCTGTGCTACACGGGTCTCTCTTCTATGGCCAGCAGCTTATGGATACATCAATGTGCTCTGTAAGCTGTATAGAAGGGCGTACTGGACTGTAATTGGAGTGATGAAATATGGCTGATTCCTGGGAGGTCAGGACTTTCATATGAAGAAAGACTGGATAGACTCGGTTTGTACTCGCTAGAATTTAGAAGATTGAGGGGGGATCTTATGGAAACTTACAAAATTCTTAAGGGGTTGGACAGGCTAGATGCAGGAAGATTGTTCCCAATGTTGGGGAAGCCCAGAACAAGGGGTCACAGTTTAAGGATAAGGGGGAAATCTTTTAGGACCGAGATGAGGAAAACATTTTTCACACGGAGTGGTGAATCTGTGGAATTCTCTGCCACAGAAGGTAGTTGAGGCCAGTTCATTGGCTATATTTAAGAGGGAGTTAGATGTGGCCCTTGTGGATAAAGGGATCAGGGGGTATGGAGAGAAGGCAGGTACAGGATACTGAGTTGGATGATCAGCCATAATCATATTGAATGGCGGTGCAAGCTCGAAGGGCCGTATGGCCTACTGCTGCACCTATTTTCTATGTTTCTATGGTTCACTGGCATTGTGTCAAAAATGTAAATCTGCAGTACATTTGCAAAAAGGCAAACTCATTATGTAATATGCTTTTATCTTGGGTGCAGGTATAACAATAGGAACCATTATTTTCCTGAGTAAGTTATGGAAAAGATAATACATTTTTTGCCGCTAATTATGGGTCTCTTTATTCAGAAGCTTGTTCTTCACACTAATTACTGCGCTTGTACATTTCACGTACTTACAGTGATTATTTTCATTTTACCGGTTTCTGAAGGCCATGCAGAATTACAGGTTTCCTTTTTTTCTTTATTGGGTTCCAGCAATTTATACCTTCTTCCCAATTAATTATCAAATGCAACAAAATGTAATTGTGTGGCAAAAAAAAGCAAGCCAGAAAGGTTTAGAATAGTGAGATTAAACGAGAACTTACCAGTTTGAAGTTTGGTCTTGATTTTATGATGAGCGATTACGTGAAGAAGGGCCGTCCGTTTGCGTGCGTGTCAATCTTCAAAGCAGCGGTGTTAAATCACGGATAAAAAAGAAGACCTGAGAATAGTAAGATTGTGAAAAACTAGAACTTCCATATGACCTTGATAATATGAGGGTGGGAGCGGTGGGCACGTAATCGCTCATCGTAATTCCTCATAAAATCAAGATCAAACTTCAAACTGGTAAGTTCTCGTTTAATCTTACTATTTTACTTCGGAGTCACGTGAGTGACTACGTGAAGATTTCAAAGCTCTGTGATTTCACGCCGGTTGCGAATCCAGGCGTCACACACTGAATGGATTGACCATGGATGAGAGTATTATTAAAGCATTCAGACATAACGTAGTTAGTAAAGACACTGATGCTTTAAAATAAAGAAAAATGAATGTTTTATTAGCTTCCCCTCCGAACCTGTGGGAAAACTAGGTAACAGAACTTAAGATGGCACGAGCAAATACCCCTGGTCCGATAATGGGTTTGTTATAAAACCACTGGAACGTTCTTTTGTTCACCCATCCTGCAGCCGCTAGGATGTCATCAAGGGGCATGTCCATCGTTCTTGCTGCCGACGCAGATGCAGCCTTGGTAGAGTGAGATTTAAAGATATGAGTATTTATTCCCGCTACCACTATTACCTCCTTTAACCATCTGGAGATAGTTTGTGTTGACACCTTTCAGTATGGTTTCTTGTGGCTGATGAGGACCAATTGTTCTGAGCCTCTGAGGTTCTCTGTGACTCTCAGGTAGTGGTGTAAATGTGTTACCAAACACAATCGTTGGTCCTCTGGATATGCCAGGAACTGGATCTTCATCCCTGGCATTCCTGGCCTGCTCTGTTTGATCAGGTCCTTAACAACGAATGTTATATTATTCGCGTTGCTGGTCATGTAGTCCAGTCGTAGTTTTTGTAGTGTCTGGACTCTTTGGGCTGTTATTAGCGCCATCAGCATAACCACTTTCAATGTTAGTTTTGACAAAGATAAGGCCATTGGCTGTCCCCACTGACGAAGTAAGGTCGGTACCATGCTCACATCCCATGTATCCGTGTACCTAGGCCTTGGGGATATCGGATTATAAATTCCCTTCATGAATTTTATTACGAAGGGGTGCGTTCCTATCGGCCCGTGCCCTGCCTCCAGTGTCAGATAGGAGGATAGTGCACATCTGGCACTGTTGATTGCGCTATAACTTAATTTATAGTCATAGTACAGGGCTGACAGGAACTCCAAGACATCCGTTATCTGAACTGTGTTGTATGTTATATCGTTTGCATGGCAGAAAGCTTCCCACTTCTTAATATGAGTGGCGTACTGTTTTTTGGTACTGTCCCTCCATGCCTTTGTGATGACATCCACAGTTCGTTCGGATAGTCCAATGTCTTGAAATGGCCTCCTCAGAATCTGCAAACCAACAAATTAATCCGGTCAGAAAGTGGATGGTTGCTCCCTGAAACTGGGTTTACTAGGAGATCTCTCCTCTTGGGTACAACCATTAACGGCTGGACTATGATCCCCAATATTTTCGGGAGCCAGGCTTGTGTAGGCCAATCTGATACTACTAAAAATGCCTGTGGCTTTTTCTTGCTTGATTTTAGTCGAGCATCGGTTTATGAGGCAGAATGGTGGGAAAGCATAAATATACATTCCTCCAAAGTTTAGAGAAAAAGCATCCACTGACTCTGCTCCTGGGTCCGGCTCCCTGGACACATATCTGGGTAATTGATGGTTTAATCTAGATGCAAACCGATCCAAATCTGGAGTGCCAAATCGTATAGTTATTTCATTGAATACCGTACGATTCAACATCCATTCTATATTATCATTAAACATTTGTGACCTTGCATCTGCCACCGTGTTATATCTTCCTGGTAGATATACTGCCGTGACCCAAATATCCCTCTCGATGCACCAGTGCCAAATGAGGTTAGATAATCTGTCACAGGATACAGATTTTACACCACCCATGTGATTGATATATGCTACCGCAGTAGTGTTATCAATCTGAATTGGAACATGCACATGTTGCATGTTGTTACAGAGAGACTTGAGCCCATATTGTGCCCCCAACAATTCTAGGTAATTGATTCCATATAGTTGGAGTATAGTAGACTCTTGCTCATTCCATCTGCCTCCACAGCTCCTGACTGTGTTTGTGGCTCCCCATCCTAAACCGCTTGCGTCGGTTTGGAGAAACACTGATGGGCTCTCAAGTAATATTTTTCTTGAGCTGAGTCTTATGTTTGCCATCCACCATTGTAGTTCAATAATGGCTTCAGCTGGTAACCGCATAGATTTGCCAAACTGACCTGCATGCAATTTCAATGCTCGTTTCTTTGCCCGCTGTAAATGCTGGTAATGCAAAGGTCCGTAGCGTACTGCAGGAAAGGCAGCTACCAATTTGCCAATTACACTTGCTGTTTGTCTGATAGTTGCTTTGTGTTTTTCTATCAGATCATTGCAGGCTTTCCTCAAGTCTTGTTGTTTGCCTTTAGGCAAAGTCACCAACATGGTTACTGTATTGATAGTAAATCCTAGGTAATCAATTACCTTGGTAGGAGTTAATTTTGATTTAACTGGATGGATTAGGAACCCAAGTTTTTCAAACAGGTTTTTGGTTGCCTTGACAGTTGCTTCTGCCAATTCTTTGGTGACTCCAAAGATGAAAATGTCATCCAAATATGCCATGACTATGTGATTTTGAGATCTTAGCAGCCCCAGAATTGGTTTCAGTAATTTGGTAAACGGTCTAGGGGCTGATGTCAACCCATTTGGCAGAGCCTTGTATTGCCATATTTGACACATCCAGGTAAACTTCAAATATCTCCTATACTCTTTGTGAATAGACACCGAATAGTATGCATCTTTGAGGTCGATGCATGCCATATAGCCATTTTTGGAAACCAACTGAGTTGCTGTTCCAAAATTGTCCATTTTAATGTGTTTATATTGCATATATGTATTGAGTTCCGTAAGATCCAAAATAATACGGATCCCTCCATCTTTTTTCTCTTTTGGAAATACATTGGATATAAATTGGTGAGGTTCTGTGTATGACCTCTCAATAACATTATTGTCAGATAATGTTTCAATTTCTTTTTGTATATTCATTGTCTCTTTTTGGGAAAAGACATATGTGTGAATATTAGAATGTGTTGGTGGTGGTGATCAATTCAAATTGAACTCAATTTTGAATCTTTCTATACTGTGCAGTATGAATGGATCCTTAGTAACCCAACACCATTATTTTAAGAAGTATTTTAACCTTCCCCCCACCTGTAAGTGAGGTTTGTCTGGCATGTTCCCTGAGGAACTGGTTTGACTTACCTCTGTTGTTACTGCGGCGTGGTGCTGGTTTTTGTCCGCGAGGTTTGGGGAGCAGAGCTGGTGGTTGCTCTCTCCTCATCCTCGCTGTCGGCCTGCTGGGGCCTGCCCCTAAAAGAGACCTTGACTCAGGTGTGAATCTTCCTCCGGTGCCTGGCTCTCTAGGTGTAAAATGCCGAGAGTTGTAGGGGTGGAATCTCGTGGATGGGCCCCTGGGTGTGGCCTGACCTCTTGTTATGAGGCGCACGGTTTTTGCCTCGTCATCCAGGTCCTGTACCTGTCTTGACAGGTCTTCCCCAAACAGGTAGTTTGCGGGCTGGATATCGCTAGCTTTGCAAAGAGCTGCGAACTTTGAATTTATTGCTGGTTTTATTGCCTCTTTCCGAATGCAGTTTATTTCGAAACGGGCATTACATAGGAGTGCCATGGTATCCTGTTCCCGGTCAGTGAGGAGGCTCCTTCCACACCTCCTGCAAACGAGGTAATTCCAGACCCCAGCAGGTTTAATACTTTTTGGAACTTCAGTTCCTGGTTCCTGATGATGGGACCTATTTGCCCCCAAATTATACGGTTCACCGCTTGAACCTTGAGGGAAGCACAGTTAGATGGTGGGGGGTACCTGTTCAGGGTTTCTTCCATTGTAGAGGTACTTCCTCCAATCTCCTCTGGGAGTGTTCCCCCTTGTGCTTCCAAACTCTGAATCCCCCGTATGTACTTCCCCCTTCCATGGGGAAAGACGTATTGCTGCCCAGAGTATGAGGCTGCTGGCACGGTCTGTAGACGGGACTCGTGCTGATATTGCTCCTTTCTCCGGAGTTTATCATTGTGGAGCAGCTTCTCCACAAGCTGCTCCATCTGGGAGAGTCGTCCTCGGACGCTTCCCGATGAGGGAGGGTATCCCTCTTCCCCGGACTCATCCGAGTCTACGGGTCTGGCAGACGTCTGGGTGGCTTTACGTCCCACCGGGACCACCACGGTGCTTTCCTCCTGCACCAAGTCTGCTGCTGCTGGTTCTGTTGCCGGCGGCAATGTCGGCGAGAATGACCATCGTCCGCTACCGGGAATGCTGCGGTCTTCAGCAGCCGGTTTCCCCTCGGACCGTCTCTTCGACAATTTTTGGGGCTCTGAAAAACAAATAATTCCTTAGCGCGAACAGAAAGCACAGGGTAAGTGGTTCAACTTTTCTTACCTGCCGCCTTTTTTTAAAAATCCCAACAGCTGGGAGGACGCAGCGCCTCTCCAGTCCGTTGCGCGCGTTGCTTTCAGACGTAATGACGCGCACGCAGACGGACGGCCCTTCTTCACGTAGTCACTCACGTGACTCCGAAGTAAAATTCACCATTTCATTTTAATTATTGAAGAGCTACTTAGAAGAAGGCTCATCAGCGTCTCTTCTTCCTGAGGAGACTGAAGAAGGTCCATCTGTCTCCTCAGATCCTGGTGAACTTCTACCGCTGCACCATCGAGAGCATCCTTACCAACTGCATCACAGTATGGTATGGCAACTGCTCTGTCTCCGACCGGAAGGCATTGCAGAGGGTGGTGAAAATTGCCCAACGCATCACCGGTTCCACGCTCCCCTCCATTGAGTCTGTCCAAAGCAAGCGCTGTCTGCGGAGGGCGCTCAGCATCGCCAAGGACTGCTCTCACCCCAACCATGGACTGTTTACCCTCCTACCATCCGGGAGGCGCTACAGGTCTCTCCGTTGCCGGAGACCAGCAGGTCGAGGAACAGCTTCTTTCCGGCGGCTGTCACTCTACTAAACAACGTACCTCGGTGACTGCCAATCACCCCCCCCCCCGGACACTTATTATTTTTTTTATTCAAATCGTTTGCTATGTCGCTCTTCAAGGGAGATGCTAAATGCATTTCGTTGTCTCTGTACTGTACACTGACAATGACAATTAAAATTGAAAAAAAAAAATTGAATCTGAATCTAGATGATCAAGGCCTATTAACTCTGCAACGTTTAATTATCACTCCTGATTTACCTTGTTTCCACATTGACACTTTTTTATCCATTTAATGGCTTGCACTTTTGCAGTTGAAGCAAATTATCTTTATATTGATGTTTAAGAAGGAACTGCAGATGCTGGAAAATCGAAGGTAAACAAAAGTGCTGGAGAATCTCAGCGGGTGAGGCAGCATCTATGGAGCGAAGGTATAAGGCAACGTTTCGGGCTGAAACGTTGCCTATTTCCTTCGCTCCATGGATGCTGCCTCACCCACTGAGTTTCTCCAGCACTTTTGTCTATCTTTATATTGAAGCAGCTAAATGTTTCAGAAGTTGTAATCCACCTTTACTAAAATATACTCATGTTATTAACTTCAAAGCTATATTTTGGTTCATTATTGAATTTCATTTTAATGCATTAATGAAGAGCGGGGGTCTCCAAACTATGGCCCGAGACAAAGAGAGTGAGACGGAGAGAGAGAGAGACAGTGAGAGACGGAGAGAGAGAGCTCTGTATGCAATAAAAAGAAGATTCTACAACATCCAAATTCCAATTAAAATCTGGCTTAAAATATTTGACAGTGTAATCCAGCCTATTGCGATTTATGGTAGTTAAGTATGGGGTCCGCTCAGTCACCATAGTTATAGTAAATGGGAAAAACATTCAACGGAGGCTCTGCATGCGGAATTTTGTCGGAACATCCTTCGTATCCAAAGCAAAACACCAACAAACGCATGTAGGGCGGAACTAGGCAGATACCCACTGATAATAAATATCCAGAAAAGAGCACTACATTTTTGGAATCACTTTAAATCTAGCCCCCCAGATACCTTCCAGTTTGAAGCCCTTCAAACACAAGATGGGAACCCAGAATAAGAGCTCCCTGTGTCAGTTGGTACTGAGACTAACGACCCCTATTCAGTTAAACCCTATCCAGTTAAACCCTGACCGGCCTCGGATCAATACTGACCCCAATCACCAGTCGGAGTGAACCAAATTATCAAACAATGTAAAGAAACGTATTTGGAACATTGGGAGAAAGAAACCAAAAGCCAAAGCAGATTAGAATGTTACCATGCCCTAAAAAGAGATTATAAATTGGCAGACTATCTCTCAACTGTTAGAGACATAAAGCAGAGACAGACCCTCACCAAATACAGGTTAAGTGACCACTATTTGGCAGTTGAAAAAGGAAGACAGAAGAGATTCTGGCAACCAAGAGAAAACAGAATATGCGGCCACTGTTTGACAGATGAGGTTGAAACAGAGGTGCACTTCCTCCTAAAATGCAAAATATTTGACAAAACAAGGAAAGCATACTTTGACAAACTCAGTGTGGCAACCCCTGGCTTTAAAGAACTAGATGATACATCAAAACTAAGAATAATCCTTGGCGAAGGAAATACGGCACATCTTGGTGCACAATACGTAACAGCATGCCATAACCTGAGAGACGGTGAATGACCAACATGCACATATGTACGCACACACTAATTGACATTAACTAACACTAAGAAATTAATATTGAATTGCTAAACTTGCTATTGTGTTGTACTGCTTACAGCTACAAGAATGTGTAGCAATCAATAAAGGGCTATCGGCCTATTGCAAGTTTATGTACAGGGACATATCTATCCATGCACTGTATACTTGTATTTATACTTATGCATTTCAAATATGTATGTCATGTTTTATACTTTGGCAATATAACAATGTTTTTTTATCATGCCAATAAAGTTTTTTTAATTGAAAATTGAAATTGAAATTGAGAGAGACGGAGCGAGAGACGGAGCGAGAGACGGAGCGAGAGACGGAGCGAGAGACGGAGCGAGAGACGGAGCGAGAGACACGGAGAGAGAGAGAGACAGAGAGAGAGACAGCAAGAGAGAAAGAGAGATAGAGGGACATTACATTTCTAAAACTGACATTTCTTTATTTTTTCCTACGGCCTGCAAAAATGTGCCAAATATATAATATGGCCCTCATACTGAAAAGTTTGGAGGCTTTTGATGAAAAGAATAGGCTGTTTTTTGTGTGATTTGCATCTATAATTAAAGGAAAAGTATTTAATAAGGATGGTCGGCTAAAAATTAATTGATAAGTGAATGTAGTGGATGTAGATTGAAAATAGCTAGGGTGGTGCAGCGGTAGAGTTGCTGCTTTACAGTGCTTACAGCTTAGAGACCCGGGTTCGATCCTGGCTACGGGTGCTGTCTGTACGGAGTTTGTGCGTTCTCCCCGTGACCTGCATGGGTTTTCCCTGAGATCTTCGGTTTCCTCCAAAGACGTACAGGTTTGTAGGTTAATTGGCTTGGCATAAATGTAAAAAATGTCCCTAGTGTGTGCAGAATAGTGTTGATGTGTGGGGATCGCTAATCAGTGAGCTGTATCTCTAAACTAAACTAACCTAAAAAGTAAATAGATTTTATCTCATTTAACAAATATGTTCTTTGGTGTAAGTGGAGTTATGAAACATTCATGGGTAAATTGAATTGATCAGATGCTGGAAGCGCCCTGACTAATTGAGTTCAAATGAGAATATTTCACCATGCACCTGGGGAGTTTAAATCTGGTATTTAATAAAAATCTAGTCTCGATAATGTAAGAACATTAGTACAGCACCTGTACTCATTTCCTTCAGATATAAATGTGCTGCTCTTGCCTTGACTGTCCTACATGTGGGTACAAACTGCGGCTTCCAAATGGATGCTTTAGAATTGGGGGCGACTTTGAATGAACAGTTAATGCCAGTAGATAGACACAAATAGCTGGAGTAAAGGGCCTGTCCCACTTTGAGATTTTTTTCGGTGACTGCGAACGTCAGCGACTGATGCCCTAAAAACCGTCAAGTTGTACGACGCTCCTCGTCACCGACACGTCAAGCTACGACACTCCACGTCACCCGCCTTCACAACACAAGAAGGTTACAACGAAGTTTAGTAAACGCACTGGAAATGAACTTATCTACAATAAATCTAAGGACCAATAACTTTTTAAGAAATAAATTGTTTATTTAACTTCAGCATCACCGGGCGTCAGCCGTAGTACAGCGTACGTCAGCGTGAGACATTGCGCCCGACATGATGAGACACCCAGATGTCACCTGAAGATTTTGAAATCCAGGGGCGGCAGGGAGACACCGCACGTCACTACATGCGCCACACCCCGACCACGCCGCGTCACACCACGCCACGCAGCGCCACACCCCGACCACGCCGCACCACACCCCGACCCCGCCGCACCACACCCCGACCACGCCGCGCCACGCCCCGGCCGCGCCACACCCCGACCGCACCGCGCCACACCCCGACAGCGCCGCGCCACACCCCGACCACGCCGCGCCACGCCGCGACCACCCCGACCACGCAGCGACACACCACGACCACGCCACGCCACGCCGCGCCACACCCCGACCACGCCGCGCCACACCACAACCACGCCGCGCCACACCCCGACCACGCCGCAACAACCTCTTTTCAGGCTGTTGCTACAAATGTCGTCCGAGTGGGACAGGCCCTTAACTCGGCGGGTCAGTCAGCATCACTGGAGAAAAGGAATAGGTGATGTTTTGGGTCGAGACCCTTCTTCAGATCAGAAGCGTCACCTATTCCTTTTCTCCAGAGATGCTGCTTGACCCATTAGGTTACTCCAGCATTTTTGTGTCTATCTTCTGTGTAAACCAGCATCTGCAGTTGCTTCCCACACAGTTAATGCCAGTTGTATGTCTACATCCCATGATCAAATAGAAAATAAAGTGTTTCTGGATATGGGGAAGGGTTTGAGGATATGGAGAGAATCGAGTTAAATTGTGATGATGGCTCTTTATAGAGTCACAGAGTCATAGTCATAGAGTGATACAGTGTGGAAACAGGCCCTTCGGCCCAACTTGCCCACACCGGCCAACAATGTCACAGCAACACCAGTCCCACCTGCCCGCGTTTGGCCCATAACCCTCCAAACCTGTCCTATCTATGTACCTGTCTAACTGTTTCTTAAATGTTGATAGTCCCAGCCTCAACTACCTCCACTGGCAGCTTGTTCCATACACCCACCCCCCTTTGTGTGAAAAACAAATGTCTTCAATAAATGTGTATTACAAACACACATTTATTTTTGTGTGTAAAAATAAATGTCAATAAGCTTCAATTTGCCTTTACTTCCGCTCCCCGTGTGTTTATCTTGTGCGGTTATAATCTACTGCTGTTGCTAAAGACTGCTGGAGGAACTTAATGAGGAACTCGATGAGTTAAGCAGGATTAGTGGGACAGCATCTACCTCTGAAGATAAAGTCATGGAGTCGTAGTGCATAAAAACAGACCCTTTTGCCCAACTTGCCCTTCCCGACCAAGATGTCCCACCTCTTGTATAGTGCTCTGGTAAGACCACATTTGGAGTATTGTGTACAGTTTTGGTCTCCTAATTTAAAAAAAAAAAAAAAAAAATTTCAAATCAAATGAACCTTGATTGTCATCTTGCAAAGCAACAGTTGTACAGTGCAAAATGAGAAGACGTTTCCCAGGGAATACTGGAGCATCGCACATAAAACTTAAACATTTCACATATAATAACAATAAAAAACAATCCAGTCCCTGATGAAACAGTATAAATAGTTAAAAGCAGGTAAAACAGCAACATTAAAATACAGTAAAACCAATCATTAAAATGTCCAGGGCAGCTGATTTGAGTGGCCAGTGCCAGAGTTATTAAAATGTCAGTGCAAAGCAGCAGAATCGGGTGACTGAGTACAGAGTGACTGTTTAGCAGCCTCACAGCCTGTGGCAGGAAGCTGTTTAGCAGTCTGGTAGTCCGGGCTTTGATGCTACGGTATCTCTTGCCTGATGGCAGGACATGTGTGTGGAGGGGGTGCAGTTTGCCCTTAGCTATTCTCAGAGCTTTTTTCAGACAGCGGCTCTGGAACAGTTCTTGTACCGAGGGTAGGGAGATGCCAATGATCCTCTCTGCTCCCCTCACTACCTTCTGCAGAGCCTTCCTGTCCGAGCAGTTACAGTTGGAGTACCACGTGTTTATGCAGTACGTGAGTACAGACTCCACCGTGCCCCTGTAGAAAGTCCTGAGGCTGTTGGTGGGGAGTGAGGTCTGTTTGAGGTTCCTCAGGTAGTGCAGTCGCTGATGGGCCCGTTTGACGGTCCCAGTGGTGTTCCTGGACCAGGTGAGGCTGTCTGTAATTTGCACACCGAGGAACTTTATGCTCTCCACTCTCTCCACTGTGGTGCCACTGATGTTGAGGGGTGTGTGTTTTGGCTGCGCCCTCCTGAAGTCGACAATCATCTCCTTTGTTTTGTCGACATTTAATGCTAGATTGTTGTTGCCGCACCAGTCCACTAGTTGTTTTACTTCCTCCCTGTACATTGATTCGTCAACTCTGCTGATGTCCCACCACTGTTATGTCATCCGCAAATTTTATGATCTTATTGCCCCTGAATCTGGCAGCACAGTCATGTGTGAGCAGTGTGAACAACAGCGGGCTGAGCACACAGCCTTGAGGGGAGCCGGTGCTCAGCGTGATCGAGCCTGAAGTGTTCTTGCCAACACGGACTGACTGCGGTCTCTCTGTCAGAAAGTCCAAGATCCAGTGACACAGGGTGGTGTTGAGGCCCAGCAGGGTTAGTTTCTCCACAAGTCTCTGTGGGATGATGGTGTTAAAGTTGTAAGTGTAGTTATGATTTCAACTCGCACTCATTTCACCAGACTCTATTCAAAATGTGTTCTGTTGCTTTTTATTTGTATGACTGACTTAACAAATGAAATTCCTCATATGTTGCAAAACATACTTGGCTAATAACGTATTATTGTATTGTTTCGAGTATAGACGTTGGGAGGCCATGTTGCAGTTGGATAAGTCGTTGCTGAGGCCACATTTAGAGTTCAGGTCTGGGCACCATGTTATAGGAAAGATGTCATCAAGCTGGAAAGGGTACAGTGAAGATTTACGAGGATGCTGCCAGGACTAGAGAGTCTGAGCTATAGGGAGAAGTTAAGTAGGTTGGGTCTCTATTCCTTGGAGGATGAGGGGTGATCTCATAGAGGTCTCATCATCGTGAAAGGAATGGATTGGGTCTTGCCCAGAGTAGGTGAATCGAGGACCAGAGGACATAGGTTTAAGGTGACGAGGAAAAGGAAATCTAAGGGGTAACCTTTTTTACACAAAGGGTGGTGGGTGTCTGGAACGAGCTGCCAGAGGAGGTAGTTGAGGCTGGGACTATCCCAGCATTTAAGAAACAGTTAGACAGGTACATGGATAGGACAGGTTTGAAGGGATATGGACCAAACGTGGGCAGGTGGGACAAGTGTAGCTGGGACATGTTGGCTGTTGAGGGCAAGTTGGGCCGAAGGGCCTGTTTCCACACTGCATCACTCTATGACACAATCATCATAATAGTTAAGTTTTCCATGAATGTAATTGTTTGCTCGTCTCTTCAATATATCAGACGCTGGTGACCAGGTGCAGTTTATCAGAAACTGAAATGGATTAATCAAAAACTATAAGCATGTTTACTGAGTCTGGGCACCCACCTGTGAGTGATCGAATTTTAAATGTTTCTTTGAAGGGTTGTAAATAGGCACAATTAGCAGATAATCGCCGTAGTGAACACATCCATTACTGAGCCAGTGCATAATAAACCAGTTCTGAGGGTGACACGGTGGCGCAGCGGTAGAGTTGCTGCCTTAAGGGCCTGTCCCACTTGGGCGACCTCTACCTCGAGTTCAGGCGAGTTTGCCCTCGACTCGTACTCGCAGCATGGTCACCACGAGGTTGTAGGAGATCTTCGTAACTCTCCTTCATGGTCGAGAGTGGTCTCCGTAACTCTCCTTCATGGTCGAGAGTGGTCTCTGTATACTCGAGGCCTCAGCTAGGTCGCGGCGGTTTTTTCAAAATGTTAAAAAATGCCCGCGAGTAAAAAAAGGTCGCCGTGGAAAAAATCGATGCTTTTTTTACTCAAAGGTTTAGTCGTAGTAGGTCGGCATGTTAGTCATGGGTAGTCGAAGCTAGTCGTAGGTGGTCTTCATCATAGTCGAATGGAGATCGAAGGGAGGTCATAGGAGATCGAACAAGGTCGTCTTCACTCTCCACTATTCGGTGTCCAATTTTCCCGAAGTTAGTCGTGGCTGGTTGTAGCTAGTCAAAACTGGTCTTCTACATAGTCAAAGGAGGTCTTCAATATGACATTTTTTCAAACTCTCCTAAGCTCTTCTAAACTCACCAATTAGGTCGCCCAAGTGGGACAGCCCCTTAACAGCGCCGGAGACCCAGGTTTGATCCCGACTACGGCTGCTGTCTTACGGAGTTTGTACATTCGCCCCGTAACCTGCATGGGTTTTCTCCGAGATCCACGGTTTCCTTCCACACAAGTTTATAGGTTAATCGGCTTGGTGTAAATGTAAAATTGTCCCTAGTGTGTGTAGGATCGGGTTACTGTGCGGGTAAAAACTCTTTTTCAGTCATACACCTCTGCTTCAGGACCGCGTGTTGGTCGGGGAGAGGACAGATTCATTGGTGATTTTGTTCTGCCAAGAAACTCCCAGGATGCAACAAGAACAGTGGAATAGAAAATAATTCAATTTCCTTCCTTAGTGTGGATAGGTTGTCCAGCCTTCACTGCTCCACCGTGATGTCCTCAAGATGCTCGCTTTATAGACAGTTATCTTGGTCTTGATTGTGAGTTTCTTGTTCTTCCATGCCCGCTTGGTGAGCCTCCAAAAGGTAGTTGTTTCCATTCCTGTACATGAATTGATTTCCCAATTCAGAGAGTGGCTATCACTCACTGCAGATCCTAGGTAGGTAGATTTGTTGGCAGTTTCCAATGGAGTGGTGTTTCGTGTGCTGGAGTAACTCAGCAGGACGGACAGAATCTCTGGAGAGAAGGAATAGGTGACGTTTCGGGTCGAGACCCTTCCTCAGGCTGAGAGTCAGGGGACAGGGAGGCACAAAGATAAGGTCGGTTAAGGTGTGAAAACGAGACATCAAAGGGGATGAGGTTCAAGGAACATTTGGAATAGATCACTGCTACCTCGGGGAAGTTGACAGCGTACAAAGATAAAATCTTAATCAGGACAGTCAGACTGGTTGTAGAACGTGGATGGGATGGGTTACATCGGGGCGGAGTGGAGTGGCCTGACCCATGGCAACAGTCTTATTAACCCTGATTGTCAGTCGGTATTCATTGCAAGCGTCTGTTCATCAGCCCCTGAAGTCCTTCTAACGTTGGGGTGATGAGATCATCATCATCAGCGTACAGGAGTTCCCTTCTAAACACTGATCATTTTAGCTTCCAACCATGCCAGATTGAAGAGTTACCTGCCACGTCCAACACGAAGCTACACTCCTTCCCTGTCTGTTGGGAGCGAGGACGCAGCCTTGCTTTACTCCACTTCCCATGGGGACACTGTCCAACATAGCAGCATCAAAGTGCACTGTACCATGCATATTCATGGTCTGAAGGAGGGTCTCGACTTCGAAACGTCACCCATTCCTTCTCTCTAGAGATGCTGCCTGACCCGCTGAGTTACTCCAGCATTTTGTGTCTATCTTCGGTTTAAGCCATCATCTGCAGTTCCTTCCCGCACTTCTCATGGAAGGATTCAATAAGGTCTAGAAGAGGGAGGAAGTGGCAACTGCGGCTCGCCTGCAGTCCGTTTGTCTTTTCTTTTTTTGTTTTCATTTGTCCCGTTGTTGCAGTTTATTTCGGTTTATTTAGTTGTGTATGTGTGGGGGGGGGGGGGTGTGGTATGTTTTTGACTCTTCCTTCGGGGGGGGGGGGGGATGCGACCTTTCCTGCCGTATCCCCCGTCTCCGTGTCCGTTTACACTGAGGCTGATCGCGGAGCTGCCGGCCTCCAACTGCGACCGACCTCAAGGCTGCGGAGGCAGAGCCAGGACTTAACAACGCAAGGCTGGCCGACTTCGGGGCTGTGGTTGTGGTGCGACCCAAACCTCCGACCCGACTTTGGTGCCTGGGAGGCTCGGCCGCGGGCCAGTGGACAACATCATCGGGAGCTCGCAGGTCACAGGTTGGTGACCTGTTTTCCGGAGCTCCCGCAACTACAGCTGTGTCCGCTGGACTGGAGGGCGGCAGCTTCGACCGCCCCGGGCCGCGGAATTTGAACCGGCCCGTTTGTGGAGCATGGATTCAGCCGCGGGACTTACTTACCATCACCCGGCGGGGTCACAACATCGGAGGCTTGGATTGCCTCAGTGCAGAGGGAGAACAATGAGGGAAGAGACAATGACTTTGGGACTTTAAACTGTGTTGAGTGTTTGTTATTTATTCTATGTTATGACTGCAGGCTAAACCATTTCGTTGCATTGAAAAGTGTAATGACAATAAATTGAATCCAATCCAAGATGTGGTGGACATCCAATCATCTCCAGTGCCTGGTAAAGGCTGCGTCTTTCTGACAGAATCTAAAGCTCTTGTAAGACTCACAAAGGCAACGTATATAATGGGGTTGCAGTTCTCTGTCTTTTTCTTGGTGGGGTCAGATATGATAATTTGAATTTGGAGACTTTTAGATGGTTACATGGATGTGCATGAAATGCAGAGATCAGCATCAAGTACAGATAGAGAAGATTAGTTTAACTTGGCATCATGTTTGGTGTGGGCATGGGTTTGGGCGTCAGGGGTTATGGGGAGAAGACAGGAGAATGGGGCGAGGAGGGAGAGATAGATCAGCCAAGATTGAACGGCGGAGTAGACTTGATGGGCCAAATGGCCTAATCCTGCTCCTGTTACTTATGACCTTTTGACCTTATGACATTGGGGGCCAAAGGGCCTGTTCCCATACTGTTCTGTGTTCTATGTTCTCTGTGATGGGATGGTCTTTCACACCACAGTTGCTGGTGGAATCGGAGACCATCACAACATTTAAGAGACTTTTAAAAATGTACTTAAATGGACTATAGAAGGGGACAGACCAAACGAGGATAAGTGGAATTAGTATAGATGCACAGAAAGGTTGGCAATGACGTGGTGGGTTGAAGAGCCCATTGCTGTGTTTTACAACTATGGTTCATAATTCACATTCAGCGGCATTGCAATTGGAATTTGAAGTGGTCGGGGCAGGTTAAATTATGAGTTTTTAATTTATAATAATAATTATACAATTATAATTAGAATTACAATATAATAATAACATTTAAAAGACAGTTGGATGTGAAAGGTTTAGGATATTCGCCAAATACAGGCAAATAGTACTAGTTTAGTAATGGTATAGTAATTGTAATTGTATAGTAATAGTATTTGCCAAATACAAATAAATACTACTAGTATAGTAATAGTGTAGTAATTGTATGGTAATAGTAATAGTAATTGTATAGTAATAGTATTTGCCCAATACCAGTGGATTGCTCTTCATCTCGCCTCTACCCTTCGACCTGTCCAGCATGGGAGACCCTAACAGGAGACGAATCTCCCGCTGGCATAGCCCTAGGGGTCACTGAGACACACAAGCTCCCCGACCACGACAAGGTTGCAATACAACGGGGAGACCTCTCATGTACTAATGATGAATTCCCAAGTTTCCAATCACCTTTACACTTATTATAAACTGCGTCTACTCAGTAGGAGTAATACTGTACTCTGCTTATTTTCTCTGTTGTACTATCTGATGCATGGTATGGTATGATTTAGTTTAGTTTTTTAGTTTCAAGAAACAGGCCCTTCGGCCCACCGAGGCGGCATTGTCCAGTGATTCTCGCCCATTAGTACTATCCTACACACACTAGGGACAAATTACTGTTATACCGAGCCAATTAACCTATAAACCTGCAGGTCCTTGGAATGGACTAAAGATCTCGGAGAAAACCCACGCAGGTCATGGGGAGAACATGCAAACTCTGTACAGACAGCACCCTTAGTCAGGATTGAACCCGGGTCTCTGGCGCTGTAAGGCAGTAGCTCTACTGCTGCGTCACCGTGCCACCCATAGAAGCAAGGCACAGCTGATGCTGGTTTACCAATAAGGACACAACATGCTGGAGCAATTCAGCATGTCAGGCAGCATATCTGGAGAGATGCAATGGGTAACATTTCGAGTTGAGACCTTTCTTTAGACTGAGAGTCAGGGGAAAGGGAAACGAGAGACATATAACAAATGAATGAAAGATATGCAAAAATGTGACAATGATAAAAGAAACAGGCCATTGTTAGCTGTGGGCTAGGTGAGAATGAGCCAATGAGACTCAACAAGGTGGACTAAAATGCTGGAGAAACTCAGCGGGTGAGGCAGCATCTATGGAGCGATGGAAATAGGCGACGTTTCCGGTTGGAACACTTCTTCGGACTGATGTGAGGATAGGATGGGAGGGGGGGGGGGGGCAGGAAGAAGAAAGGAAGAGGTGGAGACAGTGGGCTGTGGGAGAGCGGGAAGGGGAGGGGAAAGGAGAAAGCAGGGACTACCTGAAATTGGAGAAGTCAATGTTCATACCGCTGGGGTGTAAACTGCCCAAGCAAAATATGAGGTGCTGCTCCTCCAATTTACTCTGGCCATGGAGGAGGCCCAGGACAGAAAGGTCGGATTCGGAATGGGAGGGGGTGCTGAAGTGCTGAGCCACCGGGAGATCAGGTTGGTTATTGCAAAATGCTGATTGTCCAGCATCTGCAGTTCCTTCTTAAACCATGAGCCTCAACAAGACGACTTTGAAGCTGGTACAACTTGGGTGGGGGAGGGATGGAGAGAGAGAGGGAAGGCAAGGGTTACTTGAAGTTAGAGAAATCAATATTCATACCGCTGGGCTGCAAGCTGCCCAAGCAAAATATAAGATGCTGTTCGTCCAATTTGCGTTTGACCTCCCTCTGACAATGGAAGCCTAGGACGAAAGGATCAGTGTGGGAATGGGATGGGGAATTTGGCATCCCTAGAGAACATGGATAAGTAACATTTCAGGTCGGAACCCTTCTGCACTGGATCAGTCTGAAGCAGGATCCTGACCTGAAATATCACCTATCCATGTTCTCCAGGGATACGGACGGACCCACTGAGTTAGTCCAGCCCTTTGTGGCGTTAAGGCAGGATTTGCCTGGACAGCAAAGATAGATTGCACTTTATCTTGGTACACATGACAATACTAAGCCAATACCAATACGGACCGAAATGTAGAAGCTGCCTGACCAGCTGAGTTGCTCCAGCACTTTGTGTCTACCAATAGTTCAGTTTAGTTTATTGTCACGTGTATCGCGGTACAGTGAAAAGCTTTTGCTGCGTGCTAACCAGTCAACAGAAAGACAATACTTGATTACAATCGATCCATTCACATTGTATGGAGTCTGAACAAGAGTCTGTTCGGCTGCCACGGTGGCGCAGCGGTAGAGTTGCTGCCTTACAGCACTTGCAGCGCCGGAGACCCGGGTTCGATCCCGACTACGGGCGCTGTCTGAACGGAGTTTGTACGTTCTCCCCATGACCGCGTGGGTTTTCTCCGAGATTTTCGGCCTCCTCCTACACTCCAAAGACGTACAGGTTTGTAGGTTAATTGGCCTGGAGTAGGTGTAAAATTGTCCCTAGTGTAGTGTTGATGTGCGGGGATCGCTGGTCGGTGCAGACCAGGCGGGCCAAAGGGCCTGTTTCCGCGCTGTATCTCCAACCTAAACTAAAGTGTCTCGACCCGAAACGTCACAAGCTCCTTTTCTCCAGAGATACCCTCTGACCCGCTGAGGTACTCCAGCTATTTGTGTCTGTTCACAGTGGACGGATACTTAGTGTAGTTCAGTGCCTTTGTGATGTTGCCCCCCCCCCCCTCCCCCCCCCCCCGACCTCTGGGATACAAGGCAGCCCTTGACATCCTTGCACCTGCGATAACATTACTCAGTAGTTGGAAGAGCTGTCGTGATGTGAAACGCCTTGCCAAGTGCAGCTTGAGATCTCCTGAAGTCAGCCGCCAGCTCCAGCAACACTTGGCCTGGTGACACACAGCTGAATCAGAGCAGCTTTTTCACTGTCGTGACTCAATACTTCAGCATCAAAAGAATCAGAAATTTTTATTGTGAACTTTTGACCATACTTTTGAGGGGGTGTGGGGATGGGGCCGAAAGTTGCTTGCATTTTGCCAGCTTTTAAAAGACTGCCCACACAAGGAACTGCAGATGCTGATTCCTTTTTTAAAAAAAAAAAAAAAACCCAAAATGCTGGAGTAACTCAGCGGGTCGGACAGTATCGCTGGAGAAATGCGTAGGAAGGAACTGCAGATGCTGATTTGAACCGAATTTGGACACAAAAGCTCAGCGTTACAGGCAAACTGAAGAAGGGTCTCGCCACGAAACGTCACCCATTCCTTCTCACCAGAGATGCTGCCTGTCCTGCTGAGTTACTCCAGCTTTTTGTGAGTATCGCTGGAGAACATGGATAGGTGACGTATCGGGTTGGGACCCTTCTTCAGATAGATAACGGTGCTGGCGGGGGTGGGGGGGGGAGAAAGCTGGAAGAGAGGAAGAGCATGGCAAAGCCTGGTGAGTGATAGGTGGATACGGGGAAGGAGGGGTTTTCTTGGATAGACATCTGGTTGGACAAAGGCCAGAGATGACAAGACAAACGTATTAGATAAGGAGAGAAGAAGTGCAAATTGTTAAGTTAGAGGAAGTAACACAGGGGGAAGGGGCGAAATCGGTGCACTCATGTGGGAGAGGGTGGGAGATGAGGGGGGGGGGGGGGGGAGATGGGGGATTTTGTAGGTTTGGTGGACCACCCTTAGGGGAACCGTCCTAGTCTCTTCAATTGAACAGGTATCAGAGGCTTGAACTTTTAATAGCTAGGCGGCAGAGATTTACAAGCAACTACCTCAGATGATCGATTATTCACAACGGCAATCCTTGCCTATTTCTTGGAAGAACTGTTACTAGATTTGTTGCCATTGGGCTCCCCGGCCCCATCCCTTCTCGAGCCTCTGGAATGTACAATGATGCAGGAAAAATGTTCCCGATGTTGGGGGAATCCAGAACCGGGGTCACAGTTTAGGAATAAGGGGTAGGCCATTTAGGACTGAGAGTGAGGAAAAACCTTTTCACCCAGAGAGTTGTGAATCTGTGGAATTCTCTGCCACACAAGGCAGAGGAGGTCAATTCACTGGATGTTTTCAAGAGAGAGTTACATTTAGCTCTTAGGGCTAAAGGAATCAAGAGATATGGGGAGAAGGCAGGAACTGGGTACTGATTATGGGTGATCAGCCATGATCATATGGAATGGCGGTGCTGGCACGAAGGGCCGAATGGCCTACTCCTGCACCTATTTTCTATGTTTCTATGTCCAAGCCCCACATACAACCTCCTCAAACAGTGGCTTGTGAGGAGATTCAAAACACTTGGTTTACGTGGTAATAACGTTTGATTTATTTATAAATTCCCGGGAAAAATCCGCGGCAAAGAAAAGAGAAGACGGGATAAATACGTGATTGCTGAAAAGTAATATCCATCCAAGTCCACCTAGTGCTAAGTAGAAGCAAATACATTGTTTGCAGTACTAATCTAAATGACCGCAAATGAGCTAGATGGCTGCCGACTGCAATAACCCTGGACCAGTTGCTTATAAAAGGAGCTGCTACTGATTTAATGTCTGCAACCCAGCCGGTTTACAACACTAACACCAGACTCAAGCTTCCGGGTCAGAATTATATAAAGCCTTGTAATCGGGGGTTTGTTGTGCAGCCGCCGTGAGTCATGGATCTGATGTTTCTCACCCGTTTAATAGTGACTCTCACAAGCAGGTTGTACCTGGGACTCAGGCTAATTTGGCTGCTTTGATGCCCTGTCATTACTTGTGGAGTTTCCAGCTCCCGGTGAGAAACCCCCCCCCCCCCCCCCCCCCCCCTTGCATCCACATGGCCTCGGCTTCTCTCACTTCAAGTAACCCTTGTTGTTGCCCCTCTCTCTCCATCCCTCCCCCTTCCCAGTTCTCTGACCAGTCTTACTGTCTCCGACTACATTTTATCTGTTTGCTTTGTTGTTAATGGCCTGTCCCACTTGGCGATTTTTTCGGCGACTGCCGGCATCATTGACTGATGTATCGGGTCACTGAATAATTTGAGGTGTGACGAGGTGTGATGACATGACGCAGCGTGATGACGCATGCCGCGCGGTGTTTTTTCAAGTGTCGCAACATTTTTTTTTGTCGCCGCTGGGTTTTGAAATGTTCAAAATCTTTTGGCGGCCCTGACATGATGCCGGCAGTCGCTGAAAAAAATTGCCAGGTGGGACAAGCTCTTAACCTTCTCCCAGCTAACAATGACCTATTCTACATGTTCCTTGATCTCCATCCCTTTTGTCCTGTTTTCACACCTTACACTTCCTTATCTATGCATCTCCCTCTCTCCTGACTCTCAGTCTGAAGAAGGATCTCGACCCAAAACGTCACCCAATCTTTCTCTCCATAGATGATGCCTGTCCCGCTGTGTTACTCCAGAAATTTTGTGTCTATCCACATGGCCTTGGCAGTGTTAAAGCCTGTTCGGTAATAGAAATCATTTTATCGGGATGCATCACAGCTTGGTTTGGCAACAGCTCCATCCATCCGCAAGAAATTGCAGTGAATTGTGGACGCAGCCCAGACCATCACACAAACCAACCTCCCTTCCTTGACTCCATTTATACCTCACGCTGCCTTGGCAAGGCCAGCAGCATAATCAAGGACGAGTTGCACCCTGGCCACTCCCTCTTCTCCCCTCTCCCATCAGAGAAAAGGTCCGGAAGTGTGAAAACTCACACCTCCAGATTCAGGGACCGTTTCTCCCCAGCTGTTATCAGGCAACTGGATCATCCTACCACAACCAGAGAGCAGTGCTGAACTACTATCTACCTCATTGGAGACCCGCGGACTATCCTTGATCGGACTTTGCTGGCTTTATCTTGCACTAAACATTATTCCCTTATCATGTATCTATGCACTGTAAATGGATCGATTGTAATCACGTATTGTCTTTCTGCTGACTGGTTAGCACGCAACAAAGGGTTTTCACTGTACCTCGGTGCATGTGACAATAAACTAAACTGAAACTGGGCCCATTAACTCACTTAAACCACAGAAACAAAACCACAGGGCTTTGCGGGAGGAACAGCACTTGGGCAGCTTACAACCCAGCGGTATGAATATTGAGGGCAGATACCGAATGCTGGAATAACTCAGTGGGACGGGCAGCATCTCTGGAGAGAAGGAATGGGTGATGTTTCATGTTGAGACCCTTCTTCAAGATGAGTCAGGGGAGAGGGAACTTAAAGATATGGAAGGGTAAGGTGTGAAAACGAGAGATCTGACTTCTCTAACTTCAAGTAACCTTTGCTTTCCCTCTCTCTCCACCCCCATCCTAGTTCTCTGACTAGTTGAACTGTCGTCCTGGTAATATTTCACTGATTGGGTGCCTTGTTGTCACCTTCCCCTCAGTCAAATATGATCCATTCCACATTTACCTTGATCCTTATCCCCTTTGATTTCTCGTTTTCACACCTTACCCTTCCATATCTCTGTTTCCCTCTCCCCTGACTCTCCGTCTGAAGAAGGGTCTCGACCCGAAACGCCCCCCCCACCCATTCCCTCTCTCCAGAGATGGTGCTGCCTGTCCCGCTGAGTTAGTTTAGTTTATAATCAGTTGCATTATTGGCCATTAATCCGTGGAAGGGAATGCAGAGAAGTTATTGAGATCTGACAAGATTAGTTTAGTTTAGTTTCGAGATACAGAGCGGAAACAGGCCCTTTGCCCCACCAAGTCCTCGCCGACCAGCGATCCCTGCACATTAACACCATCCCACACACACCAGGGACAATTTACATTCATACTAAGCCAATGAACCTACAAACCTGCACGTTTGTGTATGCGTGTGGTACACCAGCTGCACAGCGGCTCAGAGGAAAGCGCTCCAGAGGGCCATTGACAACGCCCAGAGGATTGTCGGCTGCCCTCTCCTTACCTTGGAGGACTTACACAGTTCCCGCTGCACCAAAAAATCCCAGAATATCATAAAGGACATTTCCCACCCCGGACACTCCCTGTTTGAACTGTTGCCGTCAGGCAGACGGTACAGATCTACAAGGACAAGGACAAATAGACTAAAAAACAGTTTTTACCCCACTGCTATAAAAGCACTAAATGTAGCCGCCAAGGAACGCAGGGGCGATACAGACTAAGGGACTGGTACACTGTGAAATCGACAGAAGGATGGAGGGTTGGGTGTGTATGCGTGCTTTGTTCGTGATATTTATTTAGTTGTTTATCTTTTAATATTTTACCTTGTATGTATCGTTAGCTTTTAGAAATGTTTGAATGCTGCACTGACTGGCTGACATTTTAAATTTCGTTGTACATGGTTCATGTTACAATGACAATAAAGAAACTATTCTATTCTATTATTCTATTCTATTCTGTTTTCAGAGTGTGGGTGAAAACCGAAGATCTCGGAGAAAAGCCACGCAGGTCACGGGGAGAACGTACAAACTCCGTACAGACAAGCCCCCATGGTCGGGATCGAACCCGGGTCTCTGGCGCCGAAAGCGCTGGTGCGGCAGCGACTCTACCGCTGCACCACCGTGGCCACCACCACTTGGCACATTATGGGGTCCCGTTGCATCATTCGGTAGGTTTACAAAGTGCCTCAGCACTATTTATACAGGTTGGTGAATGTGGCTCAGACATACACATTTAAAAATAGGAGCTGGAATGATGCTCACTCAGAACGGAAACAGTTTCAGAAAGTTCACTGGGTTTATAATTTACTTCACAAGTTCAAATCACCTCCCACTCCAAACGCTTGCTAGCCCAGGCCACGTATACTGCTTCAGATCAGGTGGTCAGACCTGCTGAGACATTTGTGGTGGACTGGTTCATGTTAACATTAGCGTTGAGCACCTTTAGCCCCGACCATGTTTTTGCAGCTTGTTTTCGAATTTACTTTTTGACTGCCATTTCTGAGACACACAGCGTCTCTGGATAGAAGGAATTGGTGACGTTGTGGGTCGAGACTCTTCTTCAGAATTCCTATTTGACTGAAGAAGGGTCTCGACCCGAAACAGAACACATTCCTTCTATCGAGAGATGCTGCCTGTCCCGCTGAGTTATTCCAGCCTTTTGTGTCTAACTTCAGTGTAAATCAGCATCTACAGTTCCTTCTGACATTTCAAGTCTATCTGTCTATCAACTGGGTTGTAAGCAATGAAAGCATGACAGTTAAATAGAGTCATAGAGTGATACAGTGTGGAAACAGGCCCTTCGGCCCAACTTGCCCACACCAGCCAACAATATCACAGCTACCACTTGCCTGCATTTGGTCCATATCCCACCAAACCTGTCCTACCCATGTACCTGTCCAACCGTTTCTTAAATGATGGGATAGTCCCAGCCTCAACTACCTCCTCTGGCAGCTTGTTCCATTCACCCACCATCTCTTGTGTGAAAAAGTTACCCCTCGGATTCCTATTAAATCTTTTCCCCTTCACTTTGAACCTATGTCCTCTGGTCCTCGATTCCCCAACTCTGGGCAAGAGATTCTGTGCATCTACCCGATCTATTCCTCTCATGATTTTGTACACCTTTATAAGATCTCCCCTCATCCTCCTACACTCCTTGGAATAGAGTCCCATGGAATATTCTTCAATATGACAGTGCATATAATGTGGGATGCAGCTGAGACAAGTAGTGTGGATGCATTTAAATACATAAATAAACAGTGGGCCATTAAGAGGGGTGGTGCATTAAGGGAGGGACTCTGTTTGGGCTGGAAATGCTAACCTCCACAAGTTGTGCCTCACGGGTGTTTCTAGAATCGTGGAATTGTGTCGTGAAATACCACGAAATAATCCGTAAAATTAATTTCCTCGTGACTCATTTGTGAATGTCTTTGGGGTATAAAATCGTACTCTCTTGGAGGAAACACGAGACTCTCAAAGTCACAAGATGGCCAGTCCGAGTCAACAGGGTCCATTTACAACTCCAAACTGCCACCTGCTGGTGAGGTGGTGTCATTCTTTAATCCCCCATCTCTTGCTGGAAAGTAAATGCCAAGTACCAAGGAGGACGTTGAATTCACTTTATTCATTGATTAGACGATTCACCAGGGAATGTACAACAGAATGTTAGCTGCATTTAACAAAAGTTTATTGCTTCTAACTGTGTCAAACCACTTTTTCCTGGCCTTTTTGCTCCAGTTAGCTAATAGTTGAAATCATTCAATGTGTGGTAGTAAGGAAGGCAAATGCAATGTTAGTATTTATTCGAGAGGACTAGAATATAAAAAAAAACAGGTGGGAATGTCAAATTGTGACAACAAGGCAGACAAGGATAAAATTTAATCGGGAGGACAGTCAGACTGGTCGGAGAACTAGGATTGGGGGAGGGATGGAGAGAGAAAGGGTTGCTTGAAGTGAGAGAAGTCAATGTTCATACCGCTGGGCTGTAAGCTGCCCAAGCAGAATATCAGGTGCTGTTCCACCAATTAAACATCAAACATACAGCGTTATGGATTTTGTTGTTCAGTTTCTCTGGTTTAACATCTCACATTAGCACTGTGAGTGAGCACTTGTGTGCCTGCCTCAGAGCTGGGTAATATGCACAAAATCCAATGTCACTGCTCTACAGTGTGTCATGTGCTCTCACATGTTCATCACAAGCCAGCAAACATCTCACTCGGGTGTGTGTGTGTGTGTGGGAGATTTTAGCTACAGGTTTATAAGTGATAGGAACAGAATTAGGCCATTCGGCCCATCAAGTCTGCTCTGACATTCAATCATGGTGATCTATCTCAACCCCATTCTCCTGCCTTCTCCCCATCACCTCTGACACTCACACTAATCAATAATCTATCTATCTCTGCCTTAAAAATATCCACTGACTTGGCCTCCACAGCCTTCTGTGGCAATTAATTCCACAGATTCAACACCCTCTGACTGAAGAGGGTGATATAAACTACCAATTTTATTAAACTGTGGAAAACTGAATGGACGTAATGATCAGTCTGAAGAAGGGTTTCGGCCCGAAACGTCGCCTATTTCCTTCGCTCCATAGATGCTGCTGCACCCGCTGAGTTTCTCCAGCAATTTTGTGTACCTTGGACGTAATGACAGCCAGGATTAAAAATACAATCTTAATCAGCCTTTTTTTAAAATGATTGAAGACAGCGTTGCTCAATTACTGAGCTTTAGCAATTACTGGGTCAAACAAAATACTTTAACGCTATCTGCTCCATGTTGATTTTCTTCTGACCAACAGAGGTCTTGTCTCGGAAGGACTTGCAGATGCTGATTTAAACTGAAGATAGACACAAAAGGCTGGAGTAATTCAGCGGGACAGACAGCATCTCTGTAGAAAAGGAATAGGTGACGTTTCGGGTCGAGACCCTTCTTCAGTCCGAGAGTCAGGGGAAAGGGAAACGAGAGATATAGACGGTGATGTAGAGAGATGTAGAACAAATGAATGAAAGATATGCAAAAAAGTAACAGTGATAAATGAAACAGGCCATCGTTAGCTGTGGTCTAGGTGAAAACGAGTTACAGACAATGAGACTCAACAAGACAACTTTGAAGGTAGTATAATGACTTGGGTGGGGGAGGGTCGGAGAGAGAGGATGCAAGGGTTACTTGAAGTTAGAGAATTCAACATTCAATCTGTTGGGGTGTAAGCTGCCCAAGCGAAATATGAGGTGCTGTTCCTCCAATTTGCGCTGGGCCTCACTCTGACAGTGGAAGAGGCCCAGGACAGAAAGGTCAGTGTCGGAATGGGAAGGGGAATTAAAGTGTTTAAGAGGGAACTGCAGATGCTGTAGAATCGAAGGTTACACAAAAAAGCTGGAGAAACTCAGCAGGTGCAGCAGCATCTATGGAGCGAAGGAAATAGGCAACGTTTCGGGCCGAAACCCTTCATTTATTGTCACATGTACCAATTGGTACAGTGAGATGTGAGTTACCATACAGCCATACGAATAAAAAGAACACAACACACGATAGAATTTAACGTGAACATCCCCACACAGCGGAATCAGCATTTCCCACTGTGAGGGAAGGCAACAAAGTTCAGTCCTCTTCCTTCCTCTTTGTTCACCTGTGGTCGACTGTAGTAAATAGTGAAGATACAGAGAAACTTAAGGGCCAGTTCCACTTACGCGACCTTTACAGGCGACTGCTGGCACCTGTGATAGGTCGCCAAAAATGTTCAACATGTTGAAAATTCAGCGGCGACCAGAAAGACGCTACGACTCTTTGGAGACCTCTCACAACCATAGGAGACCTCTCACAACCATAGGAGACCTCTCACGACCATACAGCCAGCTACAGGGAACTGAACCATCCTACCACAATTGGAGAGCGGTCCTGAACTATTATCTACCTCATTGGAGACCGGCAGACTATCTTTGCACGGACTTTGCTGGCTTTACCTTGCACTAAATATTATTCCCTTATCTGAGGCAGAGAATTCCACAGACTCACAACTCTCTGTGTGAAAAAGTGTTTCCTCGTCTCTGTTCTAAATGGCTTAGCTCTCCTCAAAGAATGCCTGAAGAAGATCTCTCTCCGACGAATCGTCACCCATTCCTTCTCTCCAGAGATGCTGCCTGTCCCGCTGAGTTGCTCCAGCATTTTCCGTGGCTGTCTAATGAGTGCATGAGCAACCTAAGTGGTCTAAGTGGCTAATTTCTGACCCCTCATACATCAAGCATGTTAGAAATGTAATCCAATACTCCCCACTCTCCCACCAGAACTGTACTCGAGTAGGTCAATGACATCTGAGTTACAGCAGTTTGCTCGATCGACTCTCCATGTAACTGGACACTTCCTCCAGCACTGGTCGTTACTATGCATATTGTTGGTAGGCTAGAGGGCAGCAACTCAATGGTGACAGCCTCTCCCACAACCTCCGCTGCCAGAAACAATTTGGGCCCACAATTGCAGAGAATTGTGGACGCAGCCCAGACCATCACACAAACCAACCTCCCTTCCATTGACTACATTTATACCTCGCGCTGCCTCGGCAAGTCCAGCAGCATAATCAAGGACGAGTCGCACCCTGCCCACTCCCACTTCTCCCCTCTCCCATCGGGCAAAAGGTACAGAAGTGTGAAAATGCACACCTCCAGATTCAGGGACAATTTCTTCCCAGCTGTTATGAATGAATAAGTTTATTGGCCAAGTATTCACATACAAGGAATTTGCCCTGGTGCTCCACCCACAAGTGACATGACATACAGTGACAGTTAAGAAAGACACATAAAACATTCAACATTAATATTAAAACATTATTGATTAAACATGTGAATTAAAAAAATACCAGAGCAAAACGAGGCAACAGATGTTTGGCTATTGAGTAGAGGTACTACTCGTGGATAAAACCTGTTTTTATGTATGGCTGTGGCAGCTTTGACAGTCCGGAGTTGCCTTCCAGAGGGAAATGATTCAAATAGATTGTGGCCAGGGTGAGAGGGGTCAGAGATGATCTTACCCACTCGCTTCCTGGCCCTTGCAGTGTACAGTTCGTCAATGGAGGGAAGGTTGCAGCCAATAACCTTCTCAGCTGATCGGACGATTCGCTGCAGCTTCCGGATGTCGTGCTTGGTAGCTGAGCCAAACCAGACCATGATGGAGAAGGTGAGGACAGACTCTACGATAGTCGTATAGAATTGGGCCATCATTGCCTGTGGCAGATTGTGCTTCCTCGGCTGCCCAGGAAGTACATCCTCTGTTGGGCCTTTTTGACTGTGGAGTCGATGGTGGCCCCCATTTAAGGTCCTTGGAGATGATGGTTCCCAGGAACTTAAGACTCCACAGATGTGATTGTGGTGTTGTTGATGGTGAGGGGAGGGGGAGCTCTCCTAAAGTCTACAATCAATTCCGCTGTCTTAAGAGCATTGAGCTCCGGGTTGTTGCTATGGCACCAGGACGCCAGCTGTGACACTTCCTGTCTGAGGCCAGATTCCTCCCCATCCTGGATCAGTCCAATCAGGGTTGTGTTGTCCGCAAACTGGAGACCGCAAACTTATCAGGCAACTGAACCATCCTACCACAAGTAGGGAGTGGTCCTGAACTACTATCCACCTCATTGGTGACCCTCAAACTATCTTTGATCGGACTTTACTGGCTTTACCTTGCACTAAACGTTATTCCCTTATCATGTGTCTATACACTGTAAATGGCTCAATTGTAATCATGTATTGTATTTCCACTGCCTGGATAGCATGCAACAAAAGCTTTTCACGTGACATTAAACTAAACTGAACGGGCACCCATCCATCCAGATCTGGGTCTATATCAGTTCCTTTCATGGCATTTGGCCAGAAAGTGGAGTTTACAATCCTGTACCCATGTGGGAACTCCTTTGACCACAAGAGACTCAACACCTCCTTT
The DNA here is from genome assembly GCF_028641065.1 of Leucoraja erinaceus. Classification (NCBI taxonomy): domain Eukaryota; kingdom Metazoa; phylum Chordata; class Chondrichthyes; order Rajiformes; family Rajidae; genus Leucoraja; species Leucoraja erinaceus. The sequence goes on along the minus strand of NC_073378.1, from coordinate 124,071,312 downwards.
CAGGGAGCTGGGGATAGTTTAGTGTCATGTGTGGAAAGTTAAAGGCTTTTGTTGCGTGCTATCCAATCAGCAGAAAGACAACACATGATTACAATCGAGCCATTTACAGTGTCTAGATACATGATAAAGGAATAATGTTTAGTGCAAGGTAAAGGCAGCAAGGTCCAATCAAAGATAGTCCGAGGATCTCCAATGAGGTAGATAATAGTTCAGCACTGCTCTCTGGTTGTTGTAGGATGATTCAGTTGCCTGATAACAGCTGGGAAGAAACTGTCTCTGAATCTGGAGGTGTGCGTTTTCGCACTTCTGTACCGTTTACCTGATGGGAGAGGGGAGAAGGGGGAGTGGCCAGAGTGCGACTTGTCCTTGATTATGCTGCTGGCCTTGCCGAGGCAGCGAGAGATATAAATGGAGTCAATGGAAGGGAGGCAGGTTTGTGTGATGGCCTGGGCTGCGTCCACAATTCGCTGCAATTTCTTACAGTCCTGGATGGAGCTGTTGCCAAACCATGCAGTGATGGTAGGACAGGAATGATCTGTTGCCCTACCTCTGTTGCAATAGCAAACAGAGAAGATCTTAATGGACATTATTTGATCCTGTATGTTCCTGCCAACAACTGGCTTGACCTTACTTACATGATCAAAAATGCCAAATGCTTTCCAGTAATTTACAAACCCTATTTAATTCCGTCTTTGGCCTGATAACGCATTTGTGGCTTTACAAGAACACTCTGTCCCGTTGATGAAAGCTTGGTGCATTATCCATGACATGCTCCTGTCTTTAAAAACAGAATATCATCTAACCTTTGGTGAGAAATACTCTGGGTACTCTGGAATCTGAAAGCAGCACGAATGGTTTATTACACGAAACAGCAAATCGTCTTGTTCAGATTCCCTTCAAACCTCAGGGACTCTGGAGAAAATGGTCAGTTTTTTTTCTTGCTGAAATCCATCATTTTGCAATGTAATCTGATCTCTCCATGTCCTGGAAAGCCCCAGGACTTTGCATATACTTACATATGCTCCATTTACTGACTTTGAAAACAATTACCAATCCCTTGGCATGAATTTAATATCGACTATTCTCGTGAAATTCCAATGGCAATTTTTCTTTCGCAACAGTACCAGTAACACACGAGGAGAAATGTACACCCTCGCAAATCTCTGCCCACTGTCCTAGGACCAATTAGACACAAAAAGCTGAAGTAACTCGGCAGGCCAGGCAGCATTTCTGGAGACAATAAATATTGTATTGTATTGTATCTAGCTCGAGGCTTTCCAGGCGAGTGCCCTCGAGCTTGAAGGTCGAAGGTACTCTTCTTAACTCGCGGATTAGGTCGCCGCAGTGGGACAGCCCCTTTAATACCTGTTAATGGGAATGACTGGCATTGACTTTGATAACTTCACAAATGTAAATGTTGCTCTACAAACACCCATGGCATCAATGAACCATTCTAGATTTCCTTGAACATAGTCTGCTTTGATCCGTCGTTTTCACACCTTACCCTTCCACATCTCTAGTCTCATTCTCCCTGACCCTCAATCTGAAGAAGGGTCTCATCTCAAAACGTCACCCATTCCTTCTCTCCAGAGATGCTGCCTGTCCCGCTGAGTTACTCCAGCATTTTGTGTCAATCTTCGGTGTAAACCAGCATCTGCAGTTCCTTGCTACATATGCCGTCATTTAGTTGTCAGTTGGTACATTTCGAAAGAATACTTGAGGGTTCAGGTTTAGATGCATTTTCTTTCTATATGATTAGCCATTTGATTTCGAAACGTTTCCGTTCTTGTTGAATATATGTACGACATGCAGTGGGGAAAGTGCAAAATAACTTCAGGCATTTGAAGGTATTAGAAGGCTAAAGGAATTGTTCAAGGATTTTGAGGTTTTCATCTTATCATTCTTATGGGCCTGTCCCACTTAGGCAATTTTTAGGTGACTGCCGCTGACTGCCGCTGACTATCATAGTCGTAGCAGGTTGCCGGAAAAACGGAGACTGGATCCCCCTTCGACATAAATCTGAAATAGAATCATTACTTTAACAACAAAAAAAACGAAGTCAGCACCGGCGACAACCTACACTAACCTGGTGACAACCTACATGAACGTGGCTACAACTACGACAGCACCTACGTCAGGAGGTCAAGCTGCGCTCATTGGCGTCAAACCCATCATTGCCGACTGTCTCCGAAAAATGTTGAACATGTTGAAAATCCAGCAGCGACCAGAAAGACACTACGACTCTTTGGGCGACTGAAGAGACTACTCATGACCACACAGGCGACACCCCAGCGACCCTGTGGCGACAGTCTAGTCGTCTGTAGTCGGCAAAGAAATCGCCTACGTGGCACAGGCCCATTAACCTTTAACAAGGAGCACAGCAGAGAAATTATTCTATTCCTTGGAAGATGTGGCTCAGTCTAGGCTTATTATGTCCCAGCTGGGAATTATCTTTATATGTGAGATGCCAAACCTGTTCTGCACAAATGTCTTTTTAAACAAAAAGCAAGGATTGTATGCCTGCTTAACTGTTTTGTAATTATTACGATTTAAACTATTATCCTTAAGCTTTTCATGCAGAGTGAAGGTCCAAACCTTATTTGGAATCACAGAAAATGCATGGCACAGAAGGAAGCCAGTCACTAGACAATAGACAATAGGTGCAGGAGTAGGCCATTCGGCCCTTCGAGCCAACACCGTCATTCAATATGATCATGGCTGATCATCTCCAATCAGTACCCTGTTCTTCCCTTCTCCCCATAACTGCTGACTCCACTAACTTTAAGAGCCCTATCTAGCTCTCTCTTGAAAGTATCCAGAGAACTGACCTCCACCGCCCTCTGAGGCAGATAATTCCAGACTCACAACTCTCTGTGAGGAAAAAGTGTTTCCTCGTCTCTGTTCTAAATGGCTTACCCCTTATTCTTAAACTGTGGCCCCTGGTTCTGGAATTCCCCAACATCGGGAACATGTTTCCTGCCTCTAGCATGTCCAAACCCTTAATAATCTTATATGTTTCAATAAGATTCCCTCTCATCCTTCTAAATTCCAGAGTATACAAGCACAGCCGCTCCATTCTCTCAGCAAATGACAGTCCCGCCATCCCAGGGCCATCCCAGGAATTAACCTTGTGAACCTACGCTGTCATCCATCATACAAGATAAAACAAAAGAACTGAAGGAGGGTCTCAACCCGAAACATCACCCATTCCTTCCCTCCAGAGATGCCGCCAGTCCCGCTGAGTTACTCCAGTATTTTGTGTCTGTCTTTGGTATAAACCAGCATCTGCCGTTCCTTCCGACACAAAAGAGCTATCTAACCTGATCCCACCTTCTAACAATAATCCCATCGATCCAGAGGGCATGGTCCTTCAAGTGTACACAAAGTATTGTTTAGTTTGGCAGGGAGATTCAGACCCCTTCCACCCTCACCCGCTTAGTGAAAGCTGGTTTCTCGCCTTACCTTGAATTTTCTACTGATTATATTAAATCGGCAATCCTGATATTTTTCTTTAACCTTTCCATTAAAGGAAATAAGTCCTTTCCACTCTCTTTGTTTTATGCTCCTCGGATAAATCTACTCAGAAGATGGGAACATGTTTCCTCATTCCTAAGTTAGCAATTCTAGCATTTATATCAAGACAACAAGGATTGTAATGCTGAGGCTCTACAAGGCGCTGGTCAGGCCGCATTTGGAGTATTGTGAGCAATTTTGGGCCCCATATCTGAGGAAGGATGTGCTGCCCCTGGTGAGGGCCCAGAGGAGGTTTACGAGAATTATCTCAGGAATGAGTTGGGCTAACATATAATGAGCGTTTGACGGCACTGGGCCTGTACTCGCTGGAGTTTAGAAGGATGAGAAAGGGGAACCTCATTGAAACTTACCGAATAATGAAAGGCTTGGATAGAGTGGACGTGGAGAGGATGTTTTCACTCGTGGGAGAGTCTAGGACCAGAGGTCATAGGTTCAGAATTAAAGGACGTTCCTTGAGGAAGGAGATTAGGAAGAATTTCTTTAGACGGTGGTGAACCTGTGGAATTTATTGCCACAGAAGGCTGTGGAGGCCAAGTCAATGGATATATTTAAGGCAGATTGACACATTCTTGATTAGTACCGGTGTCAGAGGTTCTGGGGAGAAAGCAGGAGGATGGGGTTGAGAGGGAAAGATGGATCAGCCATGAATGGTGGTAGGCTTGATGGGCCAAATGGCCTAATCCTTCTCCTATCACCCCTTCCACCTATATTCCATCCATTGGCTTCACAATTCACATCTCTTCTATCATTATCTTTCACTTTTGGTTATTCATCTCTGGCCTTTTGTCCAACCCCCCCCCCCCCCCCCCCCCCCCACCCCTCATCAACATCTACCCATCACTTGCCAGGCTTTGTCCCCACCCCCCCACACCAAAAAACACAACCAGTCTGAAGAAGGGACTTGACCCAAAATGTCACCTATTCCTTTTCTCCACAGATGCTGCCTGACCCACTGTTACTCCAGCATTTTGTGTCTACTCCCATAATAAGTTACTTCCTTTGCCCAGTTACTCTCATAATGTTACTTCCATTGCCCAGTTACTCTCATATTTCAGGTAGACCTTGCTTTCTCCTTCCTTCCCCTCCCCTTCCCAGCTCTCCCACAGCCTACTGTCTCTGCCTATTCCTTTCTTTTTCCCGCCCACACCCTCCGACATCAGTCTGAAGAAGGGTCTCGACCCGAAACGTCGCCTATTCCTTCGCCCCATAGATGCTGCCTCACCCGCTGTGTTTCTCCAGCATTTTTGTCTACCTTCATAATGAGTTACTCATTTTCCAGTTACTCTCATAATGAATTCCTCTCATTGCCCAGTTACACTTACAATTAGTACCAATGTTACTAAATTTCGAGATTTAAAATTTATCCCATCAGATAAAGCATAAAAAGAAGTTTAATTTGACACCTAATTCACTTTCATATCTTCAGTATTAAAAAAGTTATGGCCATTTTCATACTTGGAAATCAGCATCTTGTTCCCTATTGATTTTCCATTGACTGAACACAAAAGCTGTGATCGAGGACAGTCAAAAGCTTATAACTTTCTTAAAAATTAAGAGAACTGAAATACATTTTCAGTTATTATAGATTGAAAAATTCTAAAACAAATATGTAACAATCTTACTTAGATGGCTTGAAATTAAAGCATATAATTAGTTAGTTACCTAATTGTAGCTAATTACAAAATTCAATTACTAGATCTAAACATCTATCAATTTCTTAAGAATAGATTAACATTTTTAAATAGCCTACGTGTCCAAATAACATTCACACAAGAATTCACAATAAAACATGTTTTTTAAATCTCATTGTCATGGATTTATAGGCCAAATGGAAGGAGTTTAATGTTTAATACCTGCAAATTAATGGCCAATTAAATCAACTTGCGAGCTTTTGTCACTCACCTCAATTCTGGAACTGCTATTCACTCCTCACCTCCGTTAAAGGACTTAATAAAGAAAAACACAAAGAGGTTGACTAGAGCAGGCACCAGAGGTGATTGTCTAGTCCCATTTAGGAAAAGTGTTTTTGGGCAGTCAGTGTTTTCATATTGAGCGTCACAGACCTGGAACACAATACCAAGCGTCATACGGGATCTGACAACCTTTACCTCATTTACCAAACATCTAAAAACATGGTTACTGGCAAATCAATACTGTACTCATAATCTACCTTAAAATTATTCACCACTATCTGGTCTGCCATAAGCAGCATTGTTTGTCTGTTTGTTTATTCTACTCTTTATTGTTATTTTTCTTATTTTATTGTTTTTTTTTCTTCATTGATTGATTGCGTTGTGATGTGTTTAACTTGTTTATTTTACATCAACTTGCCAAAGGGACTAAAGATGGAAATTAGCTACTGGCTATAATCTTGCATATTTACATGTAAATGTTTATTAATATGCACTGTCCCTGTTTACAAAAAACAACAAAAAACTATTTCGCCTTCTTATGCACCATCATCAAAACCTCAGATGTCTTTGGACATCTCTATTGAATCTCTTGGGTCTTCTATGCTCTGTAGAGAATATCCAGACAATATAAAGAGAAGCTCTTCATTACTGTACCATTATAGTTAATCTCGTAGCTTCCCATCAATCTTGAAGAGTAAAGTCCTGAATAAACCACGTCTTCACAGGTGTTTCGTTTAGTTTCAGTTTAGAGGTACAACTCGTAAACAGGCCCTTCGGCCCACTGGGTCCATGCTGACCAGAGACCCCTGCACGCTAACACTATCCTACACACACTAGGGGACAATTTACTGAAACTAATTAAACTACAAACCTATACGTCTTTGGAGTGTGGGAGGAAACCGGAGCACCTGGAGTAACCCACGCAGGTCACGGAGAGAATGGACAAACTCTGTACAGACAGCACCTGTAGTCAGGATCGAACCTGGGTCTCTGGCACTGAAAGGCAACAACTCTGCCACTGCACCACCAAGCTGCCATGTTCTTAGCAAAGGGAGTAAAGGTTTGGCACAACAACTTTGAATCCTGCATTTTCTTATTTTTTATAAAGACAAGGATCAAGGATCTTTTTTTTTGTTTAAACAGCCTCGCTAACTTCTTCTCCATCTTTAAACTTTCTGCCTACATTGTGCGGCACGGTGGCGCCGGAGTGGAGTAGCTGCCTTTTAGCGTCAGAGCCCCGGGTTCAAGCCCGACTACTGATGCTGTCTGTACGGAGTTTGTCCGTTCTCTCCGTGACCTGCGTGGGTTTTCTCCAAGATCTTTGGTTTCTTCCCACACTCCAAAGACGTACAGGTTTGTAGGTTAATTGGCTTGGTATAAGTGTAAATTGTCCCTAGTGCGTGTAGGATAGTGTTAGTGTGCGGGGATCGCTGGTCGGTGTGGACTCGGTTGGCCGAAGGGCCTGTTTCCGCGCTGTATCTCCAAACTAAACTTGCCCCAAGTCTCCGCACTCTCGATAGTGTAACAGATTCTAAACTGGTTTACCTCTTTCTTCTATTCAAAAGGTATTGTCAATGTTCCATCTCAGTTTAGAAGTGGTTTATGGCCACCTTCATTTAATAAATCTTTCCAAGTAAAATAATTAAACATGTGCTTCTCTGAATCCTCTAACAAGTTTGAGTTTTGTTTACATTTTCTTTCAACCTTCAGTCTTCAAGACTGCATTAACAAGCCTGAATTCCCAAAGGTGACTGGAATAAACTATTAATCCAGGCAGAACATAAATTTATTCAGAAATAAATTAGCTTGGATTCAGCCACCTCACACTGCATAGTTATTCCTGGGATGTCAGGACTTTCATATGAAGAAAGACTGGATAGACTCGGTTTGTACTCGCTAGAATTTAGAAGATTGAGGGGGGATCTTATTGAAACTTACAAAATTCTTAAGGGGTTGGACAGGCTAGATGCAAGAAGATTGTTCCCGATGTTGGGGGAAGTCCAGAACAAGGGGTCACAGTTTAAGGATAAAGGGGAAATCTTTTAGGACCGAGATGAGGAGAACTTTTTTCACACAGAGAGTGGTGAATCTCTGGAACTCTCTGCCACAGAGGGTAGTTGAGGCCAGTTCATTGGCTATATTTAAGAGGGAGTTAGATGTGGCCCTTGTGGCTAAGGGGATCAGAGGGTATGGAGAGAAGGCAGGTGCGGGATACTGAGTTGGATGATCAGCCGTGATCATATTGAATGGCGGTGCAGGCTCGAAGAGCCGAATGGCCTACTCCTGCACATATTTTCTATGTTTCTATGTTAACCTGTTCATTGAGATCGCACTTTGGACTTTGAAAAATGGCGGCAAAAATGGCGGTGCCCGCTTGTGTAATACATGCAAAATGAATGTCATTGTGCAGTTGCATATGTGATAAATTATGCATTGTTGAACTAGTGGATGAATGTCAAATTAGGAAAGACTGGGTTATGGAACAAATAAAATCGAAAGATAACGAGTTTTGAATTGTCCCTACTCTTTGTCCCTAGGGAGTTTGTCCCTACCCTACTCTTTAAAAAGGTTTGAATTGATGACAAAGAAAGAGATTGCACGATTCCCTCTCTGGCCTCGAAGAGTTAATTTGTAGTTAAATAATCACCCCATTAAAAGGTACTTGCTTTAATTGCTCAATTTGACTTCCTACAGTAAGTTTAATGGCTAGTTAATGTGCCAATCCAACAATTCTTAAAAGGGATGCAATGGGTGAAATTCAATTTTCAAAAGCCGAGCACACAGTAAATCACTGCACAGTCTGAAGAAGGGTCTCCACCCGAGACGTCACCCATTCCTTCTCTCCAGAGATGCTGCCGGTCCCGCTGAGTTTTTGTGTCTATTTAAACCAGCATCTGTAGTCCCTTCCTTCACTCACACCGTAAATCAACTGTCTGGTTCCAAACATTTGCCACATGTGCACACTTCTTATAATCATGCAAGATATTATAGACAATAAGTGCAGGAGTAGGCCATTCGGCCCTTCTAGCCAGCACCGCCATTCAATGTGATCATGGCTGATCATCCCCAATCAGTGCCCGTTCCTGCCTTCCCCCATATCCCCTGACTCCGCTATCTTTAAGAGCCCTATCTAGCTTTCTCTTGAAAGTATCCAGAGAACTGGCCTCCACCGCCCTCTGAGGCAGAGAATTCCACAGACTCACAACTCTCTGTGTGAAAAAGTGTTTCCTCATCTCCGTTCTAAATGGCTTACCCCTTATTCTTAAACTGAAAAGAGATGGAGGCTGGAGTGGGAGAAAGCTAATATAAAAACATCACCAGTGTGGTGGAAGGACAATATTCAGGCTGGAGGCTTATGACTCTAACTCCACTGGTCATAGTCATACAGTGTGGAACCTGGCCCAACTTGCCCACCATGTCCTATCTACACTAGTCCCACGTGCCTGTATTTGGTCCATATCCCTCAAAACCTATCCTATCCATGTACCTGTCCAAATGTGTCTTAAACATTGTGGTAGGTACCTGCCTAAAATACATCCTCTGGCAGCTCGTTCCATCCATCCACCACTCTTCGTAAAACAATCACCCCTCAGATTCCTATTAAATCTTTCCCCCTTCACCCTAAACCTATGTCATCCGATTCTCAATTCCCCTACTCTGGACAAGAGACTCTGTGCGTTTACGCAATCTATTCCTTTCACGGTGTTGTACGCTATAAGATCACCCTTCAGAGAATGATTAGGATTAATGCTTCAGTGCTGTCTGCGTGGAGTTTGCATGTGCTCTTTGCCACCGTGCGGGTTTCCTTCGGTTTCCTCCCACGGCGGAGTAACTAAGTGGATCAGGCAGCATCTTTGGAGAACATGTATTGGCGATGTTTTGGGTCAGGACCACTTCTTCAGAGTCAGATGTCTAAAGCATGTCAGATGCAGGTTGGTGGGTCCAATTGACCATGTAAAATGGGTTAGAGTAGGAATATTTACAGCTATTTACAATATATATTAATGATTTGGACGAGGGAATTAAATGCAACATCTCCAAGTTTGCGGATGACACCAAACTGGGGGGCAGTGTTAGCTGTGAGGAGGAAGGTTGCTAGGAGGCTGCAAGGTGACTTGGATAGGTTGGGTGAGTGGGCAAATGCATGGCAGATGCAGTATAATGTGGATAAATGTGAGGTTATCCACTTTTGTGGCAAGTCTGAATGGTGGCCGATTAGGAAAAGGGGAGATGCAGCGAGACCTGGGGGTCATGGTACACCAGTCATTGAAAGTAGGCATGCAGGTGCAGCAAGCGAATGGTATCTTAGCATTCATAGCAAACGGATTTGAGTATACGAGCAGGGAGGTTCTACTGCAGTTGTACAGGGCCTTGGTGAGACCACACCTTGAGTATTGTGTACAGTTTTGGTCTCCTAATCTGAGGAAAGGCATTCTTGCCATAGAGGGAGTACAGAGAAGGTTCACCAGACTGATTCCTGGGATGACTTACAAAATTCTTAACGGGTTGGACAGGCTAGATGCAGGAAGATTGTTCCTGATGTTGGGGAAGTCGAGAACAGGGGGTCACAGTTTAAGGATAAGGGGAAAGTCTTTTAGGATCGAGATGAGAAAAAAAAAATTCACACAGAGAGTGGTGAATCTGTGGAATTCTCAGCCACAGAAGGTAGTTGAGGCCAGTTCATTGGCTATATTTAAGAGGGAGTTAGATGTGGCCCTTGTGGCTAAAGGGATCAGGGGGTATGGAAAGAAGGCAGGTACAGGATACTGAGTTGGATGATCAGCCATGATCATATTGAATGGCGGTGCAGGCTCGAAGGGCCGAATGGCCTACTCCTGCACCTATTTTCTATGTTTCTATGAATAATGCAAAAATGGATGCTTGATATGTTAGTGTAGCTTTGATGGGCCGGAAGAACCATTCCTGTGCTATATAAATCCATGACCTTTTAACTATGGAAAGTGAGGAAAGCAGGCAAAGGTTAAAGCAGGTTCGGCCTGACACGTTGCCTATATCCTTCGCTCCATAGGTGCTGCTGCACCCGCTGAGTTTCTCCAGCACTTTTGTCTACCTTGACTGCGGGTGCTGCCTGTATGGAGTTTCTACGTTCTCCCCGTGACCTGCGTGGGTTTTCTCTGAAATCTTCGGTTTCCTCCCACACTCCAGATGTACAGGTTTGGAGGTTAATTGGCTTGTTATAAGTGTAAGTTGTCCCTAGTGTGTGTAGGATAGCGTTAATGTGCAGGGATCGTTGGTCGGCGCGGACTCGGTGGGCCTGTTTCCGTGCTGTATCTCTAAACTAACCTAAACTAAACTAAACTCAGTGACTGCTGTTTAATGACAAAACTTGGATCTAGATTATAGGGCCTGTCCCACTTGGGCGTCATTTGCACGTCATTTACGCGACATCATTTAAGCGTGGTAGCGCGCACGGCGTGCATTACACGCGCACGGTGCGTGGTGACGTAGGCAGTGACGCGCGGTCGCGCGCAGTGCCCCAGGATTTTGGGATTCACAAAATCTTTGCGCGCAAATGACGCCCAAGTGGGGCAGGCCCTTATTTCACTGAGCAAGCAATTAAGAGTGAGTTGGCATTAAATGCCATCAAGGGGGGAGACCAGTGGAACTTGAACGACTGCCTACGATAGTGGAATTCAAATGCACTGATTGTGATTGTACTTTGATCAGGATCAATTGCCTCCAGAGAGTTGCAGCATTCAGCTATTTTAAGGAAATCTTCTTCACGGAACAGGACTCACCAGCTCCCCTTCGCTTTTCAGAATGCTCCGCGAACAAGCTGCCAGAGAAACATACCCCAGGAAATAAAAATCCAATCGTCAACTTTTATTTCTCTAAATTGTATCACAAAAAAAAAGGATTGCTCGGCCCGATGCGTATTATAAACAGAGACTCTTACATCCCCCAGATTACAAGTTCATTGAATGAGGCCTTTTCTTTCTGAACTGCTGCTTCCATCAAAATTCAGACATCTGCTAAGGAGTAGAAACTGTACACAAAAACAAGGCACTATACATTTTTTGTAGATTCACATAAAAAGTTACTTGATTTGCGCAGTTTTTCCATTAATTCATACCATAAATACATATTGTTCAATAGCAGCACTGAACAGTACTGATGGCACATTTCGGTGCCTGAAGACAACTGTATGATTATCAGAATGCAAAGAAAAATACTTGTTGTGCTGTTTTAATCTCAGTACAAGCAGACACTGAGCTATTGTAATTTCTGGTTAATGCTAAGGTCGTCTAAAGTGAATATAATGTCATTAACAATTTAAATATTTCATCATTAAACCATAGTCACTTTTCGTATTGTATTATTATATAAATATAAACTCTTTATGATTTACTATCTGCTACACACAAAGTAACACTTTACAAAATATATCGCCTTCAAGATACATAGATAGGCAGGATATTGTTGAATAGCAACTGTCGCTCTTAAGTGCATTCGGAAGTCCAACGCATATGACAGCACTATTTCATTATGTCAATACTGTTAAAACCCAGAGAGCTTCCCGTAACATGCAAAAAAACTGACAAGATTCCCCCCCCCCCCTCCCACCCACAACAAAGGCATCACTGCCCTGAATGTGCAATTTATTTGTAATTCCATGTTCCATTGACCAGATCACGGATGTTAACGTGATCTTCTGCAAAAAGCTCCAGCATTAAGCAAGTTTTTTTTTGTTCTTTCAAAATTTTAAAAAAATGTCCCGTTCGACAAATTGCTCAAAACAGTCCTTTTGCTTTCTTCAGCTTAACTTGTTTCCAGGAGGGCAGGTCACTGAATTCCTCTCTTGTCATTTCCAGCGCGGTCTGTAAAGGGAACACATCGCCAAGTTAAACTTCACTCACTTAGCTGCACATGGGGTAGAAAATATTGCAAAGCTAATAAACTAGAAACATTAAAGAGGACAATGGGGATTAAAAATTAAATAAACTAGAAAAACAAAGGACCAGCCCCAGCAAATTGTTCGACACAAAACGAACAGGAATCTGCAGATCATTTTTCCCGCCGGTTGCTCTCATTAGAATTTAGGCTGGACTGCTGTCACATGGAATTTAAACTAAACCTGGTTTTAACTGAAAAAATAAACCTGGTTTCAGTCCACCTCGACCTACCTGATCTCCCGGTTGCCGGTGGAGATCAGGTAATGGAGATCAGACAGTGGAGATGCAATGGCAAAGATTGAAAGGTCGCATGGATGAACTCCAGAAATTGTTCATCCCTGTCTGGGGAAAAAATGAACCTGGGAAGGGGGCTCAACCGTGGCTGACGATGGAAGTCAAGGATAGTGTTAAATCCAAGGAAGAGGCATATAAATTGGCCAGAAGAAGCGGCAAACCAGAGGACTGGGAGAAATTTAGAACTCAACAGAGGACAAAGGGGTTAATTAAGAAAGCTTGCAGGAAATATAAAAACTGACTGTAAACGTTTCTTTAGGTATGTAAAAAGGAAAAGATTAGTGAAGACAAATGTAGGTCCCTTACAGTCAGAGACAGGTGTATATTGGGAAACAAGGAAATGGCAGAACAGTTAAACAAGTACTTTGGTTCTGTCTTCACTAAGGATGACACAAACAATCTCTTGGAAATACTAGGGGATCGAGGATCTAGTGGGAGGGAGGAACTGAAGGGAATCCACATCAGTCAGAAAATGGTGTTAGGTAAACTGTTGGGACTGAAGGCAGATAAATCCCCAGGGCCTGATAGTCTGCATCCCAGAGTTCTCAAGGAGGTGGCCCTAAAAATAGTGGATGCATTAGTGATCATTTTCCAATGTTCTGTCGACTCTGTCTTTTGGACTGGAGGGTAGCCAATGTAACTCCACTTTTTAAGAAAGGAGGGAGAGAGAAAACGGGGAAGTATAGACCAGTTTGCCTTACAACGGCAGTGGGGAGATGCTGGAGTTGATTATTAAAGATGTTATAGCAGCGCATTTGGAAAGCAGGTGACAGGATCAGTCAAAGTCAGCATGGATTTATGAAGGGAAAAACATGCTTGACTAATCTTTTGGAATGTTGTGAGGATGCAACAAGTAGAATGGATAAGGGAGAGTCAGTGGATGTGGTGTATCTGGACTTTCAAAAAGCCTTTGACAAGGTCCCACACAAGAGATTAGTGGGCCAAATTAGAGCACATGGCATTGGGGTTAGGGTATTGACATGGATAGAGAACGGGTTGGCAGACAGGAAGCAAAGAGTAGGAATTAATGCGTCCTTTTCAGAATGGCAGGCAAGTGACTAGTGGGGTGCCGCAAGGCTCGGTGCTGGGATCCCAGTTATTTACAATATATATTAACGATTTAGACGAGGAAATTAAATGTAACATCTCCAAGTTTGCGGATGACACAAAGCTGGGTGGCAGTGTGAGCTGTGAGGAGGATGCTATGAGGCTGCAGGGTGCTTGGATAGGTTGGGTGAGCAGGCAGAAGCATGGCAGATGCAGTATAATGTGGATAAATATGAGGTTATCCACTTTGGTGTCAAGAACAGGAAGGCGGATTATTATCTGAATGGTGTCAGATTAGGAGAAGGTGTGTGTGGGGGGGGGGGGGGGGGGGGGGGGGGGGTGCAACGAGACCTGGGTGTGCATGTACATCAATCACTGAAAGTAAGCATGCAGGTACAGAAGACAATGAAGAAAGCCAATTGGCCTTCATTGCGAGAGGATTTGGGTTTAGGAGCAAGGAGGTCTTCTGCAGTCGTACCTTTTGGTCCATCTAATTGCCCACTTGAGTTGGTTCCTACTTGGTGAATGGAGATCGTGGTTCAACAGATTGTTGGAGATGAGTAGGAAGATACAGCATTGGTGACAGCATTGGCCAGAAGAGAGGAGAGAAAGTGAGGCTGCCAGAATGGTGTGCATGGGAAGAATAGAAGCAACAATGTACTGAGTCTTGTAGGAAGGAACTGCAGATGATCGTTTAAACCGAAGATAGACACAAAATGCAGGAGTAACTCAGCGGGACAGTCAGCATCTCTGGAGAGAAGGAAAGGGTGATGTTTCGAGTCGAGACCGTTTTTCAGACTGATTTCAGGGGAGTGAGAGGTACATAGATAAGGAAGGGTATATATAAGGAAGTGTAAGGTGTGAAAACAGGACAAAGAGAATGGAGATCAAGGAAAATGTAGAATAGATCATCGTTAGTTGGGAGAAGGTAATAACAAAGCAAACAGAGATAAAATGTAGTCGGAGACAGTAAGACTGGTCGGAGAACTGGAAAGGGGGAGGGGAAGTCGAGAGGAACAGGACAGGAAATGGAGTGGGTTTGGCCAAGATCTCAATCCATTATGGTAGAGGGGAAACTATTGCTTTGGAAAAAGGAAGCCATCTTAGAAGCACTGATATTATGAATTGGTTTTGCACAAGTATTTCAGTTATTAATTTATACAATCAAAATAATAATTATTTTATTTTCTGCGTGTATTACCTTCATCGGCATGTTAAACTATGGCAAGAATAAATTTCATTGACTCACCACAGTTAAATACAGAGAAAGAATGAGAGAATGGTGGACAGTATTGCAACAAAGGGAGCTACAATAGGTGCTGCAAGCAGCAAAACACATAAGTCTAGGAGCTGAATTAAGCATTTCGGCCCATCAAGTCTACTCTGCCATTCAATCATGGCTGATCTATCTTTATATATTAACAAGAGGGGGGCATGTTGGCGCAACGGTAGAGTTGCTGCCTCACAACGCTTGCAGTGCCTGAGGCCCGTGTTCGATCCCGACAACGGGTGCTGTCTGCACAGAGCCTGTACGTTCTCCCTGTGGGTTTTCTCAGAGATCTTCGGTTTCCTCCCACACTCCAACGAGTACAGGTTTGAAGGTTAATTGGCTTGGTATACGTGTCAATAGTCCCCAGTGCGTGCAGGATAGTGTTTGTGTGCGGGGATCGCTGGTCGGCGCGGATTTGGCGGGCCGAAGTGGCTGTTTCTGCACTGTACCTCTAAACTAAAGTAGGGAAGTGATCCACAATATGTGATATCTGCTCGAGGAAGCAATGGAAAAGGTATTTTGAATCATTAATGCAACTTAGCATCTTTCACAGCTGGTCTCCACACACCCTTCATTGCAGCCACTGTGAAAGGTGAGCACAGACTTTACCTCAAAGTCGTCATCCGTCAGGTAAATTTCAAGCTTCAATGGATCAACTCCCTCAGGCAGGGGCCGGGCTTGAAGTTCCTCCAGCGGGTACTGTGTCTGGCACAGCTTGTGCAATACATCCTCCACCAAAATTATTTTATTGCAGGCATCAGCTTCCTAGGATTTACAAACATTGGGGAAAAAATCAAAAAGATGAATTTTGAGCAACCCACATGGGCGACACATTTGGGATAGTCGGAAACATCCAATTAATAATAAATATTATTTATTAAACATAACAATATTTAAAAACCCCTACAGTTTATTAAAATGTTAAAACATATCAATATATTTTTTAATTTTAACAATTAAAATTTTAGATTATTATAAATTTTGGATTTATAATATTATTTTTTATTAAAAATTGATGAAATTCTTCACACCTTTTCGGTGATCTCTGCCACATCTTCCCTGTGCTCCCAGCTGGGAAACATGTTCGTAAACGTCAGTGGCTCAAAACCCGCGTGGATCAGGTAGGACTTTGGTGGTTTCTTTGGGTTCTTTACTGTGATCAAACAATGGAAAGTCAACGCATGTTAGACCACAATTGTAATTCAAATCACCCGCGACAAAAATTACAGCTTAATATGCAGGACAATGGGTATGGCAATAAGATGAGGCTCTATAAGGCGCTGGTCAGGCCGCATTTGGAGTATTGTGAGCAATCTTGGGCCCCATATCTGAGGAAGGATGTGCTGGCTCTGGAGAGGGTCCATAGGAGGTTTACGAGAATGACCCCAGGAAGGAGTGGGTTAACCTATGATGAGCGTTTGGGCCTGTACTCGCTGAAGTTTAGAAGGATGAGGGGGTACCTCATTGAAACTAACCGAATAGTGAAGGGCCTGTAGTGAGTGGATGCGGAGAGGATTTTTCCACTAGTGGGAGAGTCTAGGACCAGAGGTCACAGCCTCAGAATTAAAGGATGATCCTTTAGGAAGGAGATGAGGAGGAATTTCTTTAGTCAGATGGCGGTGAATCTGTGGAATTCTTTGCCGCAGTAGGCTGTGGAGGCCAAGACAATGGATATTTTTAAGGCAGAGATAGCTAGATTCTTGATTAGGATGGGTGTCAGAGGTTTATGGGTAGAAGGCAGGAGAATGGGGTTAGGAGTGAGAGATAGATCAGCCATGATTGAATGGCAGAGTAGACTTGATGGGCCGAATGACCCCTTATGATGAGGGGAGGGGGACGGGGGAGGCCATGAATAAGCAGCTAAAGAGAAAGCACCAATACTCTCCCTGGCATGTAGATTAAAGCCAGTGAACTCCAATAGTCATTTACAAAGGGGAATGTCACAGGTGTACCTTTGCAGTATTGTAACACTGTCTCCATGGCACATTTCCGGTCTGTATCCCAGCGGATGCGGGCAGAGCCTGTTATTTCATTTTCCGTCGGCCACCAGCCCTGCCAGAGGTATACCTCATGGTGATTGTCCACCAGGAATAAAGCTGCACACAGAATATATAAGCATTTTATACGTCATTGAACTGAAGGCTTCTTGAAACCCATGCTAAATAATTCCTAAAATCCAATGAGCAGCGGAATTACAAACATTAGAATGATCAATATTTTGGGAAGTCTAACATGGGCAGTGAATGGCACGGGTGTGGGTAGTGTTGTAGAGCAGAGGGGTCTAGGAGTACAGGTGCATGGTTCCTTGAAGGTGAAGTCGCAGGTAGATATGGTGGTCCAAAAGGCTTTTGGCACATTGGCCTTCATCAGTCAGAGTATTGAGTATAGATGTGGGAAGGTCATGTTCCAGTTGTATAAGACATTGGTGAGGCCATATTTAGAGTATTGTGTTCAGTTCTGGGCACCATGTTAGAAGAATGATGTTGGCAAGCTTGAAAGGGTGCAGAGAAGATTTATGAGGATCTTGCCAGGACTCGAGGAATAGATCAAATAGACGCACAGTCTCTTGCCCAGAGGAGGGGAAATTCAGAAACGGAGGACAGAGGTTTAAGTTGAAGGGGATTCAGAGGGGCAGATTTTTCACACAAAGGGTGGTGAGTGTATGGAAGAAGCTGCCAGAGGAGGTAGTTGATCCCGACGTTTGAGAAACAGTTAGACAGGTACATGGACAGGTTTGGAGGGATATGGGTCAAACACAGGCAAGTGGGACTAATGTAGATGAGACATGTTGGCCGGTGTGGGCATGTTGGACCGAAGGGCCTGTTTCCACGCTGTAAGACTCTATAGAACAATTATTTGTTAAAAAGTTCAACAAAACAATTTAAACAATTTAAATTGTAAGCAGATTTAAACTTTCTATTTCTTCTGAAAGCAATCCGGCTACTTATCAAATTCAATGTTTTGAAACTGCAAGGGTGATCTATTTTAATGAAAATTCCTGCCTTAATTATTCTTACAAAACTGCACTATAAACCTCTAAGATAAACAAACTTTTACAACTAAACAACACACGGCGGAATATATGACGTGAATAAATTATGATTTATATTACGTTATGGGATGTTCAAGTATTTTCCAGATTGGTTTCATTTTAACAATTGTGCATTTGTGTCTTTCAGCCAATTATTGAAATCTGATACGGTTACTTTATGGTATTTTTTCAAAGTTAAATCCAGTTCTTCCAATGAATTGCAGTGCTTATTTCTGAGCTGTAATTCATTCGCAAAGGCAGATAATTTGATATAACAGTTTTCAAAAATACACCCGTGACTAATCCCCATTCATTCCGAGTAGCAGCAGATGGATCTCAGAATCTAAAGATGTAAGATATTATGAATGCCCATTGATTTAATGCAACGTTGTACATAGCCTCATTTTTAAAAAATGGGCTTCTTTGGGTCGTTGACTCTTCACAATGTTCTAGAATGTTCTGGAGCTGGAGCTCAAAACTATCAAAACAGAAGTGAAAAATTGATTTCCCCCACAAAAGGAGGGTTCTCGGATGACAGCCAACTATGATCGGCCTATGTGTTAGCATGTGATGATGGTACTATTCACCTTGAGATGCACCATGTAAAAATGCCTTCACAGAGAGATTAAACATTAATATTTACCACCTTTCCAATGCATTTATTAGCATTATGCTGCTAATAAATACATCACATGAATAGAAAGCTTACATTGTGAAAGGTCTATTTGGATCCTTGCAGTAGTTTCCTTTACATTCCATCTGCGTTATCATAAATATTGAACAGCACAGCTCAGGAGCAGGCCCTTTGGCCCACAATGTCTGTGCGGAAATAAGCACTTCGGCCCACCGAGTTCGCACGGACCAGTGGATCCCGCACACTTACACTATCACACACACACACACAGCACACACACACACACACACACACACACACACACACACACACACACACACACACACACACACACACACACACACACACACACACACACACACACACACACACACACACACACACACACACACACACACACACACGGGACAATTTACATTTATACCAAACCAATTAACCTATAAACCTGTTTGTCTTTGGAGTGTGGGAGGAAACCGAAGATCTCAGAGTAAATCCCCGCAGTCCGTACAGACAGCACCCGTAGTCGGGATCGAACCCGGGTCTCTGGCGCTGTAAGGCGGCATCTGTACCACTGCGCCACCGTTCCGCTCTAGAGGTGGCTCTCTAAAAGCCTTTCAGTATTTCAGCAAAACATCAAAATATCCATCCCCCATCTCCCCCCCCCACGCATCCTGTAAGTCAGCTGAATCTGAAACATCTTCCCACCAAACATCAGCTACAATGTTGTCTTGCATGGTTTGTCTATATTCTCTGCCAAGCAGAGCTAATCATATTACCTACCATTCCATTCCCAATTAGCTGGGCCTTTCAAAAAGAATCAGTTGAAACGACACCAACTATTTTCTGTTCTGAGCCTAAATAACAAAATTGGATAGACACAAAATGCTGGAGTTAAGCCCCTGTCCCACTTACGTGTCCTTGGCACGCTAATTACGCGACCTCGTGGTCGCGTTGTGGCGCGACGGTCCCGCGCGACTTCATGCGTCCGCACAGCCGTCTGCAGCGCATGACGTCATTTGAAGATGGACACAAAATGCTGGAGTAACTCAGCAGGACCGGCAGCATCTCTGGAGATAAGCAATGGGTGATGTTTCGGGTTAGTCTGAAAGAAGGGTCTTGACCCGAAAAGTCATCCATTGCTTCTCTCCAGAGATGCTGCCGGTCTCGCTGAGTTACTCCAGCATTTTGTGCCTATTTTCAATTTTCTTGGCCCCGCTTTGGGAGTAGGTTGGGGCGGATCCGGACGGCAACGGCCGTGAGCCCCAGGCCGAGCTCGGCGATCGTTTGGCTGCTTCTGCTGCTGATGGAGGTGAGATGTTGCGTCGCGCCAGGGTCTTGGGCCTGTCCCAACTCCATACCCCTCCGCGCTTCTCAGTGGAACCAGTCCCGCGTGGCCACAAGATGGTCGCGTAATTTGCGTGCCAAGGACACGTAAGTGGGACAGGGCCTTAACTCAACGGGACAGGCAACATCTCTGGAGAGAAGCAATGGGTAATGTTTCGGGTCGAGACCCTTCTTCGGACCTGAAACGTCACCCATTCCTTCTCTCCAGAGATGCTGCCTGTCCCGCTGAGTTACTCCAGCATTTGGTGTCTATCTACGGTTTAAAACCAGCATCTGCAGTTCCTTCCTGACCAAATTGGGTAAGTCTTTGTGGCATTGAGATGCTGCTGCATAGATCAACTAACCTGGCTGTGGAGCCGTGTACAGATCTTCTTGCAAAAATGGCATTGAATTCACCATATCAGGATTTCTTGCAGGATACAAGTACTCGGTGGCAATGAATTCTCCAGATGAGCTACTGAGGAGAAAGAGTCGAGGAGTGAAGTTGAATTTTCCAGGATCTGTGAACAAAATAGTGCGTTTTAGTTTTCAACCTCAACAGGTAGAAATTATCATTTTTTAAATAAAACCCATGGACATTCTAAACGCAAGGCTAATGAGGGTGAGAGAGCACATGTAACGAAAATAGAGAATGAACCATCCCAACATGGTGCATTTTGAGGCAAAAATCTCAATCTCAAAATCTATTCGTGCCTACTATATTCCGTTGTGCTGATGCAAAGCAAGAATTTCATTGTCCTATCTGGGACATAAGACAATAAACTCTCTTGACTTGTCTCTTCAAGGTGTCCAAATTATTTTAGTGCTGGCAATAAGTTTGCAAAAGTGAAGGAACAAATTATTATCATTTTCAGCAATTTTGAGTGTGGGGAGTCAATTCTGCTCACATTAAAATAGCATTTTGTACCTTTAAGGGCCTGTCCCATGTCGGCGATTTTTTTCGGCGACTGTCATAGTCGTAGCAGGTCGCTGAAAAACCGGCGACTGGATTAATGGGTAGGCGATTTTTTTTAGGCGACTGCCGGCGAATACGGCATTGGAACTCACCGAAGTTAGCACCGGTGACAACCGACGACATCCTGTCGACAACTGACGACTGCCTACATTAACCTGATGACAACTTAAGACAGCACCTACGTCAAGCTACGCTCATTTGACATCAAACACAAGGTCGCCGAAAAACTGTCAACATGTTGAAAAATTTTCGGCGACGATTAAGACGTTACGACTCTTTGGGCGACCGAGGAGACTAATCACGATCGTACAGGCGACACCCCGTCGGCCGCATAGTCTCCTGCAGTCTCCTAAGTGGGACAGGCCCTTTAATCTTCATCTTAGCAACTGGACAGTACAATGTTTCATCCAGTGCACGGCATCAATAATAGGCAAGCACTCCGTCCCCAATTCAGAGCAGCTGGTTTGGATTCACAACGTACTGATGTCACCCTCGTCTGTGCTGGACTGTTGACTTGTGTTTGACTATGTACCGCTATGCAGCACCTTGGAGCATCTCACTTACTTTAAATAAAAGGTGCTATAAAAATTGCAATTTCTATTTATTTTCAAATGTGATCCCGAGCTTGAAGGCAATGTGACCCTAGCTTTCCAAAGCTGCTAGGTATTAATATGGCAAATTTAATGTACTGAATTCACGTGTGTGTGTGTGTGTGTGTGTGTGTGTGTGTGTGTGTGTGTGAGAGATTGTGTGTGTGTGTGTGTGTGATTGTGTGCGCGTGTGTGTGTGTGAGAGAGAGTTTGTGTGTGTGTGTGTGTGTGTGTGTGTGTGTGTGTGTGTGTGTGTGTGTGTGTATGTGCGTGGATGTGTGTGTGTGTGTGTGTGTGTGTGATTGTGTGAGAGAGAGAGATTGTGTGTGTGTGTGTGTGATTGTGTGATTGTGTGTGTGTGTGTGTGTGTGTGTGAGAGAGATTGTGTGTGTGTGTGTGTGTGTGAGAGTGAGAGAGATTGTGTGTGTGTGTGTGTGTGTGTGTGTGTGTGTGTGTGTGTGTGTAAAATCAAATATTTATTAATATATTTCTTAAATATATATTTAATGTTCTAATTCCATATGTATTATATACCTACATTATATATACACATTATATGTATTTGGAATTAGTACATTAAATATATATATATATTTAATTAATTATAACACATTAATAAATAGATGATTAATAAATAAATGAATAAATATATATGCATACATTGTACTCTATAACTAACATTTGATCAGAATAGAATTAAAGCTCAATGTATATCTATATGTATATTCAAGATTTCATAACTTAAATTAAAATTAAATTAAATTAAATTAAAAGTTACATTCTCCATCATCAACACCCTCTAGTAGTTTGTGCACATACCTTGCTAGATTTGATATTGTGATAATAATGGGTCCAACGTCTACACTAGTGCACTGAGCTTGTTTATTTTTGCTTCCCTCCCGCCATTATCAATCAAAAAACAATTGAGACGGCAACAGGGGAAAACTGATTTACTCCTGAATCCCATCAATTTTGATCCTTGGATGTACTTCCCATTATGGGAGCTGACGGGTTACCTTGCAACATGCAGTCGTAGGCTTTACGATCTCTCCGTCCCAACGCCTCAAAGAAGGCCACAGCTTCAGACCCTTCTTCACATTCATGTATGGTGATGTTGCTACTACTGTGCAGGCCCGTCTCCAGTGGACATCTGAACAAGAAAACACAGAAACTCTGGGATCCATTTTCATTAAAAAACTCACTGGTTCAATTCCATCTGCAGAACATGGGCGGCACGGTGGCGCAGCGGTAGAGTTGCTGCCTCACAGCTCTTGCAGTGCCAGAGACCCGGGTTCCAACCAGACTACGGGTGCTGAATGTACGGAGTTTGTAGGTTCTCCCCGTGACCTGCGTGGGTTTTCTCCAAGATCTTCGGTTACCTCCCCACACTCCAAAGACGTACGGGTTTGAACGTTAATTGGCTTGGTGTAAATTGAAATTGCCCCTAGCGTGTGTCAATGTGCGGGGAACGTTGGTCGGCGGGACTAGGTCGGCCGAAGGGCCTGTTCCCATGCTGTATCTCTAAACTAAACTAAACTACAACGAGGGCATGTCAGTGTGGGGTAGTCTCCCAAAGGGTAAATACATATACAAAATCAGTTGAAGAAATATCATAGCATTATATAGAACCATTCACAACACTTCATCGTCCCATGGCAAATTAGAGGGCAGCACTGCGGCACATTTAGTGGAGCTTCAGTCTGAAGAAGGGTCTCGACCTGAAACGTCACCCGTTCCTTCTCTCCAGAGATGCTGCCTGGCCCGCTGAGTTACTTCAGCATTTAGTGTCTATCTTCGATGTAAACTAGCATTTGCAGTTCCTTCGTACACAATACCAAGTGTTATCTCACCAACCTCCTATACAACTGTAATAAAGTCCCAGCCTTACAGTTTCAGTGATCTGGACTCATTCTGAAGAAGGGTCTCGACCCCAAAACGTCATCCATTCTTTCCCTCCAGAGATGCTGCCTGTCGCACTGAGTTGCTCCAGCATTTTGTGTCTATTTACTAGTGTAAACCAGCATCTGCAGTTCCTTCCTGCACATCTGGATTCAATAACTGTCTGTGTGGAGTTTGCATGTTTTCCGTGTGAGGATTTTCTTCAGGTCCTCCAGTTTCCTCCCACACTCCATAAACGTATGGAGAAGTGGAAAAGTGATACAATCTGGGTCGAGTTAACGGGGATGTGGGATGTGTAAAATGGGATGAGTGTAAGATCAGCATAGATGGTTGTTGGACGGTCAGTGTGGGCCGCTTTCCACGCTGGATATCTAAACTAAATGATAATCAAATCTTTCAGACTTCCCTCAACATCAATTTGCCTCTTGCATCCAATGCAACCTAAAATCTCCAATTAAAGGATGTGAAATGTAAGTCACAGTGACACAGCAGGATGATAATCGGTCTGAAATTAATTCAATAATTAAGCAGCTCGTTAATTTTCTTGTAATATCAACCAATTTAGGTGGTAATGTTTGCACTTTGTGTAAACAGCTATTTTATTGTAAGCGGAACAGTTAGTACTTGGGATAATTAACGATTATTTGGAATTGAGCAGAAGCTGAAATTGATAAGCCATATTAAATCTGATGATACCTCCAGGTCAGAGCATTTCCTAAACTGGCTCCACTGCTGTTTATCAGCCTCAAATAAGATACAGGGTGAGCTAGTCATTTGGATTTGAAATTGGCTTGGAAGAAAATAGATCAACGGGTAGTTTTTATTTAGCTTTTAGAGATACAGCGTGGAAACAGGCCCTGTGGCCTATCGTGCCCAAACCAACCATCGATCGCCCATTCACACTTGTTCTATGTTAATCCACTTTTGCGTCCACTCCCTACACACTCGGGGCAATTTGCAGAGATTTACGGCAATTAACCCGCACACCCGCACGCCTTTGTGATGAGGGAGGAAACTGAGGCACCCAGAGGAAACTTGCGCAGCCACAGGGAGAACGTGCAGACTCCACACAGACAGTGCCCGAGGTCAGGGTCGACCTGGTGTCTCAGATGCTGTGAGGCTGCACCAACTGCGTCACTGTGCCGCTCTGTTGTAGAGGGTTGCTTCTCTGGTTGGAGGCTGAGACCGGCAGAGTGCTGCAGGGCTTGGTGTTGGCTCTGCTGTTGCTTGTTAGATACATTAACGATTTGACATGAAGGGTCACGTCAAAATAAGTGGTGTAGTAGGCAGTGAGGAAGGCAAACTAAGTTTACATCAAGATCTTGATCATTTGGGAAGATGTGCACTTTGCTATGTCAAATCATCTTAAGATTGTTAAGGGTTTGGACACACTAGAGGCAGGAAATATGTTCCCGAAGTTGGGGGAGTCCAGAAACAGGGGCCACAGTTTAAGAATAAGGGGTCGGCCATTTAGAATGGAGGTGATGAAACACTTTTTCTCACAGAGAGTTGTGAGTCTGTGGAATTCTCTGCCTCGGAGAATGAGGCCGGTGGAGGCCGGTTCTCTGGATACTTTCAAGAGAGAGCTAGATAGGGCTCTTATAAATAGCGGAGTCAGGGGATATGGGGAGAAGGCAGGAACGGGGTACTGATTGGGGATGATCAGCCATGATCATATTGAATGGCGGTGCTGGCTCGAAGGGCCGAATGGCCTACTCCTGCACCTATTGTCTATTGTCTGAAACATCGGCAGACCTAACACAGTCAATGGTGAATCAGCTGCACGGTGATGTGAGGAAAGAATTTGGCTTCTTCATTGATTGAGAAGGGTATTGAGTACAAAAGTCAGGACATCATGATGCAGCTGTACACGTCGTTGGTGAGATCACACTTAAAGTTCTGGAGGCTCAGCTAGAGAAAGGTCGTCATTGCGTGTAAGAAAGAACAGCAGATGCTGGTTTAAATGGAATGTAGACACAAAATGCTGGAGTAACTCAGCGGGCGAGGCAGCATCTCTGGAGGAATGGAGAAGGGTCGGAAGAAGGGTCTCGACCCGAAACGTCGCCCATTCTTTCTCTCCAGAGATGCTGCCTCACCTTAAATGCTGCCTTGAGTTGGAAATTGTGCGAAATAGGCTGAGACTTTCTTCTTTGGAACGTAAGACACCGATGGATGATCTTGTTGAGATGTGCAAGGCCACGAGAAGCATGGGAAAAGGAACGCTCACCGTCTCCATCACAGGGACGAGGATTAAAAAACGGCTTTAAGGGTAGAAAGGCGAGATTTAAGAGAGACCTCTGAAGGAACTTATTCACTCAGAGGGTGGAGCGTATCCGGAATGAGCTGCCAGGAGAAGCTATCAATGTGGATACAATTACGACGTTGAAAAGGCATTTGGACAGATGTATGGATGGGATTAGGTTTTGCTGACTCAACAACAGTGAGACCCCATCATCTCGTATTGAAATATATAACAGGCTGCTCCATCTGCTTTAATGGGGCATTAAACTTAGCTGGCAACGCTAATTCTCTCCACAAAAGTACACCTTCAGCATATTCTGTTTCAGATTCTTAGTAATTTGCATTTTCATTGTGACAGCATTTTCATTGTGATAGGTATTAGCTCCCCATGGTTACTTCAACGCTAAAATCAGCCACAGAGAACATGAGCAGGAAGATTGGAATTTCATTTCTTTGGGGCACTTCATGGCATGAAACCCCTTTCTTTACTTACCATGGGCCTCGACCCGAAACGTCACCTATTCCTTATCTCCGGAGATTCGGTCTGATCCACTCAGTTACTCCGGCTTCTTGTGTCTAATCTTATGGAAGCACTGTCTTCCAAGACACTCAATGTCAGCAAGACAAAGGAGATAGTGATGGACTTCAGGAAGTCAAGCTGTCCACACACCCCAGTCTGCATTGACAGTGCCGAAGTAGAGATAGTTGGAAACCTCAAACTCCTAGGAGTCAATATCACCAACAACTTCTCCTGGACCACCCATATTGATGCAACGACCAAGAAGGCACACCAACGCCTCTACTTCCTTAGAAGGCTTAGGAAGTTCGGCATGTCCCCATCAACTCTCACCAACTTCTACAGATGCGCCATAGAAAGCATTTTATCAGGATGCATCACAGCTTGGTTTGGGAACAGCTCTATCCAAGACTGCAAGAAATTGCAGAGAATTGTGGATGCAGCCCAGACCATCACACAAACCAACCTCCATTCTATTGACTCCATTTATACCTCACGCTGCCTCGGCAAGGCCAGCAGCATAATCAAGGACGAGTCGCACCCTGGCCACTCCCTCTTCTCCCCTCTCCCATCGGACAAAAGATATAGAAGTGTGAAAACGCACACCTTCAGATTCAGGCACAGTTTCTTCCCAGCTGTTATCAGGCAACTGAATCATCCTACCACAACCAGAGAGCAATCCTGAACTGCTACCTACATCATTGGAGACCCTCGGACTATCTTTGATCGGACTTTACTGGATTTACCTTGCAGTAAACCTTATTCCCTTATCATGTATCTATACACTGTAAATAGCTTCATTGTAATCATGTATTGTCTTTCCGCTGACTGGATAGCACGCAACAAAGACAATAAACTAAACTGAACTGTCTACGGTTAAAGGAAGCTCTCACAATCTTTACGAGCCGATTAGGAATGCCTAATAAAATCATCCGATTACTGAGAACATATTTAACAAAGATGCGGTTTCCTTCCACAAAGAATACTTAATATTTGTTAAAATTTGAAATGTTGCATTCAACAAAAAAATTGGATTGACGGTAGGGGTGGCACGGTGGCGCAGCGGTAGAGTTGCACCCTTACAACGCCAGAGACCTGGGTTTGGTCCTGACTACAGGTGCTGTCTGTATGGAGTTTGTACGTTCTCCCCGTGACCTGCGTGAGTTTTCTCCGAGATCTTCGGTTTCCTCCTCCCACACTCCAAAGACGTGCAGGTTTGTAGGTTAATCGGCTTGGTATAAATGTAAAAATTGCCCCTAGTGTGTGCAGGATAGTGTTAGCGTGCGGGGATGGATCGCTGGTCGGTGTGGGCTCGGTGGACCGAAGGGCCTGTTTCCGCGCTGCATCTGTAAAGTAAACTAAATAAATCCACTCATTCTTAAAAAGAAAATGATCTGTTGAATGCAGTTTGGGAGTGTTACTTACAATTCTTTGATTTTGCTTGCTTCCGTCCTTCCTACTTCTCTTGTGTGTGGCTGCGCTTTGCAGCCGTGCCATAGATAGATGACTGCCTTGGTGACGTTGAGCAGGATCATTGAGATCCGGGATCTGAGGCTGCTACAATGGCAAGCGACCTCAATCAGGACCCCTTCCAGTGGAAGCTCTCCGCGTACACAGTACAACCGCCAGTCACCTGCAGAGGGCAGTATCAGAGAGCAGATTGAAATCAGCACTGCAGGATTCCTTCTTCAGAAATTAGTACACTTTAAAACAAACTGGGACATATTGTAAGCAGAGTCAACAGGGCGGAACGGTGGGGCAGAGATAGAGCTGCTGCCTAAAGGGCCTGTCCCACTGTACGAGGTAATTCAAGAGTTCTCCCGAGTTTCTCCTGATTCGAACTCGGAGAATTTCGGTAATAGCCGTTCGTAGGTACTCGGGGCTCTCATGGACATTTTTCAACATGTTGAAAAAACTTCACGAGCTTACCGCGTTTCCCGAGTACCTGCTGTTAGCGTTACGAGCCGCTAAGAGACGTCCCGTGCTCCGACGTACCCGCTACATACTTACCACGAGTTTGATTTATTTTTAAACTCGGGGGAGCTCTTGGGTAATCTCGTATAGTGGGACAGGACCTTTACAGCGCCAGAGACCCGCGTTCGATCCTGACCACGGGTGCCTGCCTGTACGGAGTTTGTACCTTCCCCCCGTGATCTGCGTGGGTTTTCTACGGGTGCTCCAGTTTCCCCCACGCTCCAAAGACGTGCAGGGTTGCGGTTTAATTGGCTTTGGTAAAATTGTAAATTGTTCCTGGTGTGTGTTGGATAGTGCTAGTGTGCGGGGATCGCTGGTCGTCGAGGACTCGATGGGCTGAAGGGCCTGTTTACTGCGCTGTATATCTCTAAACTAAAACTAGAAAGATGTACATGAAGTCTATCAGGCTTTTACTATTTCTCCCCCTCATTGGGCCCCCTTTGATTGAATCTTTCCTATCGGTTCAGACATTATAGATTTCTTGTGTGGTTCTGGTGAAGCTATTAAATCATATTGAAAGTTTGGACAATAAAATACTCTCAGCTCCACCCAGACACAAAGCACATGTGAGTGATGAAAGCCTCTCTTAATGTTATGTCACACCATCTATGGGGATATCAGCAAAAGGTATTCACTTGTAACATCTGCGTTAAGTCATTGCAGGTCAGCATAGCTGCTCTCTGACAAGTAGCAATGTGCCATCCTTGTGGAACATTGCCACTCAGCTGAAGGAGGGCGCAAAGTGCTGGAATAACTCAGCGGGTTAGGCAGTATCTTTGGGGAAAAGGAATATGTGACTTTTCGGGTCGAGACATTATTGGACATTATTGCCATAGAGGGAGTGCAGAGACGGTTCACCAGACTGATTCCTGGGATGTCAGGACTGTCTTATGAAGAAAGACTGGATAGACTTGGTTTATACTCTCTAGAATTTAGGAGATTGAGAGGGGATCTTATAGAAACTTACAAAATTCTTAAGGGGTTGGACAGGCTAGATGCAGGAAGATTGTTTCCGATGTTAGGGAAGTCCAGGACAAGGGGTCACAGCTTAAGGATAAGGGGGAAATCCTTTAAAACCGAGATGAGAAGAACTTTTTTCACACAGAGTGGTGAATCTCTGGAACTCTCTGCCACAGAGAGTAGTCGAGGCCAGTTCATTGGCTATATTTAAGAGGGAGTTAGATGTGGCCCTTGTGGCTAAGGGGATCAGGGGGTATGGAGAGAAGGCAGGTACGGGATACTGAGTTGGATGATCAGCCATGATCATATTGAATGGCGGTGCAGGCTTGAAGGGCCGAATGGCCTACTCCTGCACCTAATTTCTATGTTTCTATGACCCTTCTTCAGACTGAGAGCCAAGGGAAAGGGAAACCAGAGATACAGATGGTGAAATAGAGAGTGATATAGAGGGTTGAAACACAGCGATATTAATATTGATTTCTCTAACTTCAAGTAACCCTGGGATCCCCTCTCTCTCCATCCCTCCCCCACCCAAGTCGTACCAGCTTCAAAGTCGTCTTGTTGAGTCTCATTGTCTGTAACTTGTTTGCACCCAGCCCACAGCTAACAATGGCGTTTCCTTTATCATCGTTACTTTTTTGCACATCTTTCATTCATGTGTTCCACATCTCTCTATATACCCTGACTCTCAGTCTGAAGAAGGGTCTCGACCCGAAACGTCACCTATTCCTTTTCTCCAGGGATGCTGCTTTCTCCCCACCGCTGAGTTACTCCAGCATTTTGTGTTTATCTCCGGTTTAAACCAGCATCTGCAGTTCCTTCCTACACTCTGTAACGCAGCTGATCCACTGCAGCTCACAGTGGCAATCTCACCACGCATAGACTGAGGTCTGAAACAGTGAAGGCAGGGGAAAAAAAAGTAAACTCCAATACAACTGGCACAAGATTGGTGCAGAAGTGACCAAAAACATAAACACACAAGGGTAGCGAGATGCTCATTCATATTCCTACAAATTCCTCGGGGTACACATCTCGGAGGATCTGTCCTGGTCCCTCAATACCACCAAACTGATCAAAAAGGCGCAGCAGCGCCTTTACTTCCTGAGGGGGCTCAAGAAAGCCCACCTGTCCCCCACAGATCCTGACCAACTTTTACCGCTGTACCATAGAGAGTATCCTGACCACCTGCTTCACGGTATGGTACAGCAGCTGCACTGCTGCGGACAGGAAGGCACTACAACGGGTGGTGAAAACCGCTCAGCACATCATCGGTGCCCCGCTCCCTGCCATGGATGCCCTCCACCGAAAACGGTGTCTGAGACGGGCCGGGAAGATCATCAAGGACCCCTCTCACCCTAACCATGGACTGTTTGCCCTCCTCCCATCAGGGAGGCAGTACAGGAGCCTCAGGTCACGTACTAGTAGGATGAGGAACAGCTTCTACAACAATACAGTTACATTGCTGAACAGAGTCCCGTCGCTGGATATCTATGGTCTCTTCATCCACATTGTTAACCAGTACTCTTCTTACTCTAATGTATGCTTGTTCTGTATTTGTTTTAAATTCCTATCTTGCACTATGACTATGACCAGACGCTAAACTGCATTTCGTTGTACCTATACTTATATCTGTGCAATGACAATAAATTTGAATTGAATTGAATTGAATTGAATTACAACTTAGGCCCAAATTATAACTTATGAATCATCCTACCACAACCAGAGAACAGTGCTGAGCTGCCATCTGCCTCTTTGGTGACCCTCGGAATATCCTTGACTGGACTTTGCTGGCTTTACCTTGCACTAAATGTTTAAGAATAAGCCATTTAGAACGGAGATGAGGAAAAACTTTTTCACACAGAGAGTTGTGAGTCTGTGGGATTCTCTGCCTCAGAGGGCGGTGGGGTACGGTTCTCTGGATGCTTTCAAGATAGAGTTAGATAGAGCCTTTAAAGATATCGGAGTCAGGGGATATGAGGAGAAGGCAGGAACGGGGTACTGATTGGGAATGATCAGCCATGATCACATTGGATGGCGGTGCTGGCTCGAAGGGCCGAATGGCCTTCTCCTGCACCTATTATCTACTGTCTCTGATCCAGGCAACAGTGATTATACACTCGAGTGAAACCTCTAACAAACTACAAAGCCTGAAGTCTTTACTTTGCAAGCTTTCTTCCTCCTCCTCTCTTTTTCCAGCGTGCACAATCATTCCTCCTCGAAACAGCTGCAAGAAACAGGGTGGTTCCTTCCCCTGAAGAACTTGCACCTGAAATGACACAAGGCATAAAATAAAAGTCGATTAATATTTGAGTGCTTATATTAAACCTTGCATTTCAACTCTTTTACAGGACAGTGAATCATTTCCACAAAATCATTTTTAATTGACTACAATTTCATATTCTGATAATAAGCTACTACAGTTCGGCAGTTATTCAGGAGTAAAGGGCCTGTCCCTCTATACGAGTTTACCCAAGAACTCTCCCGAGTTTAAAAAGAAAATCAAACTCGTGGTAACTACTTAGAATGTACGTAGCGGGTACGTCGGAGCTCGGGGCGTCTCTTAGCGACTCGTAACGCTAACGGCAGGTACTCGGGAAATGCAGTAAGCTTGTGGCGTTTTTTCAACATGTTGTAAAATGTCCACGAGAGCCCCGAGTACCAATGAGCGGCTATTACCGTAATTCTCCGGGTTCGAATCAGGGGAAACTTGGGAGAAATCTTGAATTACCTCGTACAGTGGGACAGGCCCTTAACTAATGCAATTAACAAGTCCTGGGTAAAAATGCAAAGGCATTCATAAAAGGGTGACTTATCACCAGTTATGAAATGATTACACCTGTTAGTAAATAGTTGCTAACCATTTTAACTGTCAATGTACCATGTCAATGTTGACTAAATTAGAGCTCAGTGCTGGAGGGGAGAGTAGACTCTGGAATGGATGTGCTTGAGAGGCGTATGAGGCACAAGGTGCAGGTCATCCTGAAAAACCCCGGGCATCCCCTCCATGTAATTCTGGAGAGTCAAAAGAACACTCGGAACAACAACCGGCTCCTCTCCCTGCGATGTAGAACGGAGCGGTTCAGGAGATCCTTCACCCCTGCAGCCATTAGATTTTATAATTCAGACCGCTAGGCTGTAGGGGGATGCATTCTTGCAATTTTTAATTTTTAATTGTTAATTATTGGTCTTTTTAAGTATTTATTGCTCTCAGGTCGTGCCCACAGTGTATTCTATGTATTTTCTGTCTGCGTTTGTTTTGAATCTGTGGGTTTGTTGGTTGGGGGCTTCTGGACATCTGAATTTCCCTGACGGGATCAATAAAGTATTTATTATTATTATTATTATTATTATTATTATTATTATTATTATTATTATTATTATTATTATTATTATTATTGAAACATATAAGATTATTAAGGGTTTGGACACGCTAGAGGCAGGAAACATGTTCCCGATGTTGGGGGAGTCCAGAACAAGGGGCCACAGTTTAAGAATAAGGGGTAAGTCATTTAGAACGGAGACGAGGAAACTTTTTCTCACAGAGAGTTGTACGTTTGTGGAATTCTCTGCCTCAGAGGGCGGTGGAGGCCGGTTCTCTGGATACTTTCAAGAGAGAGCTAGATAGGGCTCTTAAAGATAGTGGAGTCAGGGGATGTGGGGAGAAGGCAGGAACGGGGTACTGATTGGGGATGATCAGCCATGATCACAATGAATGGTGGTGCTGGCTCGAAGGGCCGAATGGCCTCCTCCTGCACCTATTGTCTATTGTCTCTCAGTGGGGAGCGTCACGGGGTTTGATTGTAATCACGTATTGTCTTTCTGCTGACTGGTTAGCGCGCAACAAAAGCTTTTCACTGTACCTCGGCACATGTGACAATAAATTAAATAAACTAAACTGTGCTCCAGCACTTTGTGTCTTTTTTTTGAAATTATTAAACTTGAGTGGGGAGATTAAAATTGAAGGACATAAAAAGTATAATGTATAAGCAAACGTGTTGTCATCAACGACAAAAGCAAAAGTAACACCTTTCATGATACCAAGCCTTGCGTTTATTCCTTCCTCACTCTCCAGCCCAATCTCCATTACTTCCTGAGAAGATTACGGAGATTCGGCATGTCGAAGAGGATTCTCCTAAACATCTACAGGTGCACGGTAGAGAGCAAACTGATGTTGCATCGTGGCCTGGTTCGGCAACTTGAACATCCAGGAACGGAAAAGACTACAAAAAGTTGTGACCACTGCCCAGTCCATCACCGGCTCTGACCTCTGCACCATCTATCGAAGTCACTGCCTCAAAAAGCCACTGCCAGCCAAAATCATCAGAGACCCACACCATCCTGGCCACACACTCATTTCACCCCTGCCATCAGGAAGAAGGTACAGGAGCCTGAAAACTGTAACGTCCAGGTTTAGGAACAGCTACTTCCCTACAGCCATCGGGCTACTAAACACAACAACAAAGAAGCTCTGAGCTCTGAACTGCAAAAGACTATATTATCACCACATTATATTTGTCTTTTATTGAACTTATTTTAATCTTCTCCCGTTATGCACTATGTTTACTACTGGAGAGACAGTTGATGGCATGGAAAGTCGGCACCCAGGACAGGGTAGGTTAGCACCCCAGTCTGTGTCTTTCATGAGAAAGACACCCAACAAAGCTATGGAAAAGCCTAATGAACCACCGTGGCCTAAAAACCCATCAGGCAAGAATGAAATGCTTGGAGAAGGAGAAAGAGGTGCAGCGCACAGGCCTTGAACCTGGTGAGACACAGGAGGAGCCCGGCCATGACTCACCCCGCAGAGCCCAGTCCCTACGCGCACTAGTGTCTCCCAACCCCTGCAGAGTCGTTATTAAGATGGCTGATCCGTGGGCGGTTGCTGCTGGGACGCAAGTCGGGGCCTGATCAACCCCGGCTGGGTCGCCTGGGCGAGGGTGTCTGATGTTGTGAGACCCGAAACACCCGATGACCCCAGATCACATCACTGAGGATGCATCCCAGCGCATCTGGAAGATGTATATTTTTCACATATTCACATCTGTGTTGTGCTGCAGCAAGTAAGAATTTCATTGTCGCGTTCTGGGACATGACAATAAAACACTCTTGACTCCAGTTGCATACAGTCGATGAAACACAAAGAAACCCAGTTGGGCCCCACAACTGAGCACGATTCTACGCTGTTGCATCTGATATCAAGTTCTTACTTGTCGTTAATTGAATAAAAATTCCATGGGGTTGTTTAAATTTAAATGGACAAATTAATTATCAAGGAATAGTTATGACTTTAATGTGACTGGAGTCAACCAAGAAATAGCCGAGGTGCAATTTTCTCTTTTGGAAAAGATAATTAAGTGTTGGTGTTTAAGATTATATTTGACTTCACTTAACAGTTTTTGAAGATGTCACTGAGGATATGGCACAAATGTTGCATTGTGGGGTGGCACAGTGGTGCAGCGGTAGAGTTACTGTCTTACAGCACCAGAGACCCGGGTTCAATCCCGACCTCTGCTACTGTCTGTGTGGAGTTTGCACTTTCTCCTTGTGAATGCATGGGGTTTTCTCCGGGTGCTCTGGTTTCCTCCCACATTCCAAAGACGTGCAGGTCCGTAAGTTAATTGGCTTCTGTAAATTGGCCCTAGCGTGTAGGATTGAACTAGTGTACGGGGAATTGTTGGTGGCTGCGGACTCGGTGGGCTGAGGGGCCTGTTTCCATGCTGCAACTCTAAACTAAAATACGTTATTTCCCCCCCCCCCCCCCCCCCGAGGTATTTTTACGACTTGCAATTTCACCTCTTTTGAAACTGCGGTGCGGTTTCTGCTTCCCAATATTTAGCGAAAATTGAACTCTTCTACAAGAAAGTGAACAGTAATATTTTTTCATCGGCTCCTCGTTTTTTTCAATTCCATTGACACACATCAACAAGCTCACACAAATGGAACACGTGTTGACTTGCCTGCGCTCCTCGTTCTTCATCCAGCTCTACAGTCATCAGTGCAGAGGTCCCTTTCTCATTGACGGTGGAGTGGCGGCCTTGCCAGAAGAAGTACGCACATTTCTCCTTCCCGACTGCAGTATTTCGAACTAGCTCGGATTTCTGCCTCTTGCCAACTGTATAAAGAAATTGTAGATTGGTTGTTGCATGTGAACCAATCAGAGTAATGAACTACCACTAACTCCACCCTATTGAACAATGCATATTAACACTCACTTCCTATATTACATAGTCGCACTACTGGTAGAGTGGAACTAACATGTATTGTACTGTGACACTATGAATGATGGCTTTTACACCATACAGTGTGCGCGCACTTGTTCACATGGTGTCAGAAGTGGGATACGAACCCACGCCTCCATCGCTCGCCTATGTCTGTATCAAAGATTAGCTGAGCTGACTTTCGGCGCGAGTGAGCCATCGTAGCAAAAGATCAAATCAATAAAAAACAAATAAAAACCGATAAACGGACGCAGTGGGTAGTTTCCAGCTTTCTGACACCATGTAAACAAGTGCACGGACACTCTATCATGTAAAACAATTTGCACTTCAACAGGATCAAAAGATTTCCTGCAGATGTTAGCAGAAGCCACCTGCGCAAAGATTGGCTCGATAAACTGTTTTTAACCACTTTGTTAGTTTTAGTTTTAGAGATACAGCGTGAAAACAGGCCCTTCGGCCCACTGAGTCCGTGCAGACCAGCGATCGGCTCACATTAACACTATCCTGCACACGCTAGGGACAATTTACATTCACACCAAGCCAATTAACCTACAGACCTGTGCGTCTTTGGAATGTGGGAGGAAACCGAAGATCCCAGAGAAAACCACGCGGTCATGGGGAAAAGGTACAAACTCCGTACAGACAGCATCTGTAGTCAGGATCGAACCTGGGACTCCGGCCCTGTAAGGCAGCAACTGCCACTGCGCCATCCTGCTTGACCCATCTAAATGTTGCAAAACTATGCAGGAGACTCAAGAGACTGCAAACACTGGAATCTTGTGCAAACACACAGAGTGCAGGAAGATCCAAGTGGGTCAGGCAGCAACTGCGGAAGGAATGGATAGGGCAACATTTTGGATCAGAACCCTTCTTCAGATTGACATCAATCAGTCTGGATAAGGGTCCGACCCGAAACGTCACCTCCGCAACTGCTGCCCGACCTGCTGAGTTTCTTCAGCACTTTTGTGTTTTATTAAGGAAAGCTGCGATACTTCACATACAATGCAGCTTAAATTGGTCTTCTCTTGCGGCACGATGGCGCAGCGGTAGAGCTGCTTCCTTACAGCGCCAGTGACCCGGGTCCGATTCTGACTACGGATACATCTGTATAGAGTTTGTACGTTCTCCCTGTGACCTGCGTGGGTTTTCTACGAGATCTTCGGTTTCCTCCCACACTCCAAAGTCGTACATGTTTGTAGGTTAATTGGCTTGGTATAAGTGTAAATTGCCCCCAGTGTGCGTAGGGTAGTGTTAATGTGTGGAGATCGCTGGTCGGTGCGGACTCGGTGGGCCGAAGGGCCTATTGCCGCGCTGTATCTCTAAACTAAACTAAAAACTAAAGCCCCTGTCCCACTGTTCACAAGGCTGATCCAGGGCAAGTGATTCACTGAAGAGGCACCAGTATGTCCACACATTCCATTCACACCCACAGATCCCAAAATTGACTCAGCACAAGTACAATCCTGTATAAATGAGTGTGTTGGATTTTAACCCCAGGATGCTTAGTAGGCCCCCCTCGGTCATGGCTGACCATGGGTGATGCATCCTGGACAGATGGAATCCTGGGTGATGTCATATGGAGGACAGGCTGTTGCCCATGAGCACGTCCCCCCTCTCCACGTCGCTGATCGATCCAAAGGAACAGCAGGGCCGTTACAGTTTGGCACCCGCGCCGTCGCAGGAGCTGCCAGAGCGAGGTTGTAGACAACGATGAACTGCCTTAGGTAGGTATGTTACAAAACCTACCTGATTCGTGGCTGTGCATCTGCCCCACCCCATGTGCGCGATTTTGGCGCTGTTTAGAGGGGGCGGGTTTAAAACGCGATTTTTACTAGGCTGTTGCAATCGAAAATGTTCAGCCTAGTAAATCATTAACGGAAAATCGCTGAAAGACCCCGTCGCAAAAGGTATTATTAGTTTTTATGGCCTTGTAAAATAGTTAGAGTAATTTAAAAATCACTCTCTAAACTCGCAACCTCTCGCAGCCCCAGGGTTTTATAAAGCAAACAATTAAAGGTATGTACCTTATTTTTACATTAAATGGGGCATGTATATAACCCTGTTATTAAAGTTTTCTATAGCGAGTAGCACATTTTGGGCTCTTTATATCCCGCAGTATTTTTCTGGGCATTTGAGGGCATAAATCTAGCGCAATGTGAACGTTCTAAACCAGCGCGTTCACAGGAACCCACTAGAAAGCCGATTTAAATTGACTTTAATTTACAGCAATTGAACACTAAATTCCTTCCATTTGGCCTATAAATTGATGTAAATGAGATTTAAAAATGAATGTTTTATTGTGAATTATTTGTGAATATTATTTGGACACTTGGGCATTTATTAAGAAATGGATAGATGTTTAGATCTAGTAAATTGAAGTTTGAAATTAGCTACAATTGGGTAACTAACTAATTATATGCTTTAATTTCAGGTCATCCAACTTAGATTATTTTATATTTGTTTCAGAATGGTTCAATCTATGATAACTGAAAATTTCATTCAGTTCTCTTAATTTTTAAGAAGGTTATGTGCTTTTGACTGTCCATGATCACAGCTTTTTTGTTATGTCCATAGAAAATCAATAGGGAACAAGATGCTAATTTCCGAGTATGAAAATGGCCATAACCTTTTTATTACTTGAGATATGAAAGTGAATTAGGTGTCAAATTAAACTTATTGTTATGCTTTATCTGATGGGATAAATTGCAGACTTGATTTTTTAAATCTCAAAATTTTGTAACATTGCTACCTTAGGGGCTCCAACTCCGGATTTTCTTGAGGTTTATTCCTGGGGCCTTTTCCAAGGGTGCTTATGGAACAGGAATATAGTAAAGTCATATTTCTGTTGTTCTGATCTCATGCAGCCCTTTCAAGCTGTTGCAAAGGAAACATGCAGGGAGGTAGAGAAGTGCTGTGCTTCCAATGCAGATAGGAGCTTGGATACTGCAACACTGGATGGGAGACATTAACACTGGGTATAGAAACTCGTTGGTATAGGGACCGTATTGCCCCTATACTCAGAATGGCCAGGGTTTTTTCTGGGCTGGGCTTGGCTTGGCTGCATGCTAAATAGCGTGCACCTGGAAAATGGAGAGGATGGCACAGAGATTGGCACGGTGGAGCAGCGGTAGTAGAGTTGCTGCCTTACACCGCCAGAGACACGAGTTTGAATCTGACTACGGGCGATTGACTGTGCGGAGTTTGTACGTTCTCCCCCGTGACCGTGTGTGGGTTTTCTCCGGGAGCTCTGGTTTCCTCCCGCACTCCAAAGACGCGCAGGTTTGTAGGTCAATTGGCTTGGTAATATTGTAAATTGTCCCTAGTGTGCATAGAATAGTGTTTAGTGCGTTGGGCGGGGGGGTCGGGGGGGAAGTCGTCACAGGTTGGCACGGACTTGGTAAGTTTTTGTTTCAGTTGAGTCAAGTCAAGTCAAGTCAAGTTTATTTGTCACATACACATACGAGATGTGCAGTGAAATGAAAGTGGCAATGCTCGCGGACTTTTGTGCAAAAGACAAACAACAAAACAACCAAACAAATTATAAACACAATCATAACACACATATTATTTTACATAATAAATAATGGAAGGAAAAACGTTCAGTAGAGTTAGTCCCTGGTGAGATAGGCGTTTACAGTCCGAATTGCCTCTGGGAAGAAACTCCTTCTCAACCTCTCCGTTCTCACCGCATGGCAACGGAGGCGTTTGCCTGACCGTAGCAGCTGGAACAGTCCGTTGCAGGGGTGGAAGGGGTCTCCCATGATTTTATTTGCTCTGGAGTTGCACCTCCTGTTGTATAGTTCCTGCAGGGGGGCGAGTGAAGTTCCCATAGTGCGTTCGGCCGAACGCACTACTCTCTGCAGAGCCTTCTTGTCCTTGGCAGAGCAATTCCCAAACCAGATGGTAATGTTCCCGGACAAGATGCTTTCCACTGCCGCTGCGTAGAAGCACTGGAGGATCCTCGGAGACACTCTGAATTTCCTCAATTGCCTGAGGTGGTAAAGGCGCTGCCTTGCCTTACTCACGAGTGCTGAGGCGTGTGATGACCATGTCATATCCTTGGAGATGTGGACTCCCAGATATTTAAAACAGTTCACCCTATCCAGTGTGTTGTCACGTGCACTGAGGTACAGTGAAAAGCTTTTGTTGCGTGCCATCCAGCCAGCGCGTGGGCAAAGGGTCTGTTTCCACACTGCTTTCTCTAAACTAACCTAAATTAAAAGAGTAAAGTGACGGAGAGAAAGGAAAGGAAGGGGGGGGGGGTGAGTAAAGTAGATGAGAGTTGAGGGGGAGGGCACACTCCTTCACACCAACAAGCTGTCTTCTTTCTGTTGGAATCCTCTTATCTCCCATAGACCTCAACATGTCTCCAGGGCCCGTAGGCATTGGAATGCTATTCGGGTGATGGAACACAGGGTTTATCCTGAGGGCTGGCATGTGGAAGACTATGGAGATAATTTGGGCTGAGGTTAGAGTTGCCAACTGTCCCTGTATATTGAGCTAAATTGGTTTGTCCTATTGGTTGTCCCTGCTCGTCCCGTATTTGGCTGCTACTACTCGGGTCGAGGGGGACTGTCGGGTCGGAGTGCCACGTCCGACCCCGCCTCACATGTCCCGACGTAGTGCAGCCCATGGAGTGCAGCAGCAGCAGCGCCTCGCCCGTGGCCCCGTCGGTCGGCAGCCCGGCCAGCTGTCCGACCTACGGACCTTCGCTTACGGCCGACACCACCACCCCTCCTCCTCATGGCCGATCATCGGCTCATGAGTTGGATGGGGTGCCGGACTTTGCGCCCGGGCCAAACCTCCTCAGCGGGCCCGCCGGCTGGGCTTTGTGTGCAGTCCAGCACACGGGCCAAATCATCATTCACCCAGCCATGGCCGAGTCGGTCAACGAATTGCCGTCGGGAATTTTTCCCGTATTTTGACCTTCAGTCCCTTATTTGGGAGTGAGAAAGTTGGCAACCCCTGGCTGAGGGGTAAAAGGGGAAGGGAGATGGAGATGGAGGGCATAGGCAGGGTAGAAAGAGAGGGGCAGAGTTGCCTGGGACTAATCTTTATGAGTGTTTTCGCTGTCAAGAGTGGGCTAGTCTTGCACAGTGCCTCATTGTGCGGGGTGAAATGAGTGCCTCATGAGTTGGCTCCCTCTAACATGGGAACAGCACGCTACAGTCATCAGCCCGTACACACCAATGCTGGAAGCCACGGGTGTTTCCACATGGATCCATTACAGCAGTGTTGAAAAATCCTGGCTGCTTCCCAACCTGATGCTCCTGGGGCAACCTCATTGCCAGGAATGGGAGAGACACAACCCTCTGGCAAGATACGAACGCCAGGAAATAGCAAAAGCCAACTCCAATGGAGTTCTTCTCAAGAGAAACTTTGTAAACATGATCTTTTCACGATCAACATTTACGATACGATAAAATAGAACTTCATTTATCCGCAGAAGGAAAAGACAAAATACACGAAAACGTGAAAATAAAGTGACGAGTGGAAAGGATTGGGATGTTCAACGATTCAGGAATGGGGGGGGGGGGGGGGGGGGGGGGGGGGGGGGGGGTGGGGGGGGGGGGGGTGGGGGGGGGGGGGGGGGGGTGGGGGGGGGTGGGGGGGGAGGGGGGGGGGGGGGGGGGGGGGGGGGGGGGAGTCAGTCTACCCCACGATAGAAGGGAGAGGAGTCCCCTTATTCCACTGAGACTAATTGACTCAATTCTCTATTCTTCATGTTCACGACATGACCTTAATTTTTACACTAACATGATCTTAATTTTGTACGACCAGCACTAACCTGTGGTGCTCACCAAGTACTTTGATTTGACCACATACGTATCCCCTTCGTGAAACTGTCCGATGCTCTGTTTCGGTAATCGACTGTAGTCAAATCAAGTATGTGCCACACATCAACCGAGAGATTAGTGATCTCAAACTGCCTTCCATCTTCTCCCTCGACAATTCCATGCCCACGGCCAATGTTCAGCCCATCCAGAGCTGTTCCAACTGGGGCTGGTGACAGAGGTATCATCAAGGTAACATCGTACGGCTTCAGGTCAATGCCATGCTCCAGCTACACAAGGACAGAGTGAAAGTTACAAGCTGATTTCATTTTAGTGAGACAGTTTGAGCTTTAAAGGGCGATAAAACACAGCTCTGCAATCTTATCAAAAAAAGAGTAATTCAGTCCTTTCCTTTTGAGAAAGTGCATTCTGAAAGCATATGAAGATATTATTTCAATTGTCACAGTATTTAAATTAAATAATGATTATTGTTGGTTAACAAATTACTCCGCAATCTTCTTACTGCTCTATGGGCTGGCCCATTTAGGCGATTTTTTTGGCCGACTACCGCAAAATTTTCAACATGTTGAAATCTTTTCAGCGACGGTGGCGACAATATTTGCTGTCCTAGGTTCTGTCGAGGGTTGCCAACCAGGTGTCGTAGGTGAATTCCATTAAAATGAGTCCCTGGCAGTCGCCTAAAGTGGTCGCCTAAAGGGCCTGTCCCACGATGCGAGTTCACCCAAGAGCTCTCCTGAGATTAAAAAAAAAAATCAAAACTCGTGGTACCTCATCACAAGCATTTTTCTACTCTTGGAAATTTTTCACACTGTTGAAAAAACTTCACGAGTTTCCGCGTTTCCCAAGTACCTGCCGTTAGCATTACGAGCCGCTACGAGATATCCACGAGCTCCGACGTACCCGCTACGTACATTCTACGTATTTACCACGAGTTTGATTTTTTTAACACTCGGGAGAGTTCTTGGGTGAACTCGCATCATGGGACAGGCACTGAAGTGGGACAGGCCCTTTATTTTGTTCATTTTATACATGAGTATCTGAACCATAAAGAGAAGGTATTTGATCATTAAGTTCACGTTCAAGTTACATTTTATTGTCACCTGCACCTGCACCAATTGAACCAATTGGATTTGAGTTACCATACAGCCATACGAATAAAAAATAACACAACACACAATTAGAACATCCCCACACAGCGGAATCAACGTTTCCAAAATTAAACTATGAGCTATTAACTGTAGTTTTTCTAGAAAACTAATAATGGATTACTTTCAATATGGACAGCTTTGGGTAGAATTAATGATGAATTGGTAAAGTTGGTATGGGTTATAATCACAAAATACTCAGACAGTACGTGTAGGAAGGAACTGCAGATGCTGGTTTACATCGAAGATAGACACAACATGCTGGAGTAACTCAGCGGGACAGGCAGCATCTCTGGAGAAAACAAATAGGTGACGTTTCGGGTTGAGACCCTTCCTCAGACTGGGGGTTAGGGGAGAGGGAGACACAGAGATAAGGAAGGGTAAGGGGTGAAAACAAGAGAACAAAGGGGGCGGTGATCAAGGAAATTGTGGAATAGATCATTGTTAGCTAGGAGAAGTTGACAACGAAGCATACAAAGACAAAATTTAATCAGGAGGACAGTCAGACTGGTCGGAGAACTGGGAAGGGGAAGGGATGGAGAGAGAGGGAAAGCAAGGTTATTTGAAGTTAGAGAAGTCAATGTTCATACCGCTGGGGTGTAAGCTTCCCAAGCAAATATGAGGTGCTGTTCCCTCCAATTTGTGCTGGGTCTCACTCTGACACTCAGGACAGAAAGGTCAGTGTGGGAATGGGAGGGGGGGACTTAACGTGTTTAGCAACCAGGAGATCAGGTAGGTTAAGGCGGACTGAGCGGACAGTATTTACAGCTATGCCCCAATATACAGCACAACGCACAAATGCATTTGAAGGAAATTATGATTTTTCTTTTACAGGTTTGACATCTTTCTAATTGAACTGCAAGTATGGAATGCTAATTTTCGAAACATTGGCAGTGATGCAAGTTTA
This sequence comes from Leucoraja erinaceus, assembly GCF_028641065.1. NCBI lineage: Eukaryota > Metazoa > Chordata > Chondrichthyes > Rajiformes > Rajidae > Leucoraja > Leucoraja erinaceus. Next base: position 124,028,130 of record NC_073378.1, on the reverse strand, counting down.
AAAAAAAGTGAAACTTTAGATTTATGACAGCAAATTGATCCAGAGCAATCTGATAAAGTCTCGTATGAATATAATACAATAACAATCCTGTGCATGGGATTCTAACGTCACTTTGACCAATATTAAAAGTTTGAATTCATTTAATCTCATGGGAGGCGGTCACGGTGGCGCAGCGGTAGAGTTGCTGCCTTACAAGCGCCGGAGACCCGGGTTCGATCCCGATCTACGGGTGCTGTCTGTACGGAATTTGGACGTTCTCCCCGTGACCTGCGTGAGTTTTCTCCGAGATCTTCGGTTTCCTCCCACACTCCAAAGACGTGCTTGTGTGTAGGCTAATTGGCTTGGTAAAGTGTAAAAAAAACTTGTCCATAGTGGGTGTAGGATAGGTGTTAGTGTGCGGGGATCGCTGGTCGGCACGGACCTGGTGGGCCGAAGGGCCTGTTTCCGTGGCTGTATCTCTAACCCTAAACTAAAAAAAATAAACTAAAGTCCATAGTTTACACCAGTAAAATCTTCAAATTATTTGGCAGTTAATGGAAAAAATGATCACAGATAATCATTTCCATTCCTGTTCAGCGGGCTTGTTGTCTCTTCTTTGGTTTTTATCCACATCTGGCATCACCACCAAATAAATCACTGCGCTCTCCTCATCTTTTTCTATCTCAAAACATGGAGGAACAAACTCCTCAGCTTGCCAGTCCAAAGAAGGGTCTCGAGTTACTCCAGCAGTTCATGTCTATCTTCAGTCATATCCATCAGTATATACCCTAGATTCCTGCCCGCACATTATTTAAATTCTTCTGACTTCCTTTGTTTCCGTTAAAATAACATTTTTTTAACTTCAAGTCTGAAAGTTAATTAGCAAGTTCAAACGGAGCCCATTTGCTGAGATGTGGTGCTCTGAATTGAAGGATCAACAAACTCATCGGGAAGGCTGGCTCCATCCTGGGGGGCAGAGTTGGATTCATGGGAGGTGGTCTTGGAGGGGAGGATGCTCCTCAAACTGCGGAGCATCCTGGACAATACAGCTCACCCCCTCCATGACACACTGGTCAACCTGAGGAGCACCTTCAGCAACAGACTGGATCCACCAAGATGCAGTACAGAACGCCACGGGACATCCTTCTATGGCTATCAAACTGTATAACCCCTCCCCATTCTGTCATGGGATAGACTGACTCCCCTCCACCTCTCCTTTCCCTCTCCCCTTCCCCCCTCCCTCCTCCCTCCCCAAATCTTTACACATTCCCCACGCCTTTCCACTCGTCACTTTAATTTTGTGTTTCATGTCTTTTGTGTTTTTTTTTTACTGTTAGGAGATCAATTTCAATCCTGGGATAAATAAAGTTATATCGTATCGTATCGTAATTGCTGGCAAATACACAGGTCTCTCAGAATCCCAAATGTTGATTGAGTAACGTTCCAGGTGTGGCATACTTGATCACAATCTTCTGGTAGCAACAATAACTAAGGGCAGAAACATTTTTCAACAAAGGAGAATTCAACTTTTTCACTCTTGCAACAAATTAGAACAGGGGCTGCCTCATAGATCCAGTGCCCCAGGTTCAATCCTGACCACTGGCGCTGTTTTGTGTATTCTTCCAAAGGTAGACACGAAATGCTGGAGTAACTCTGCGGGACAGGCAGCATCTCCGGAGAGAAGGAATGGGTGACATTTCGGGTCTCGAGACCCTTCTCCAGACTGATGCGTATTCCTCCTGTGACCACGTGGATTTTCTCCGGTCCCACATACCAGCGACGTGTGGCTTTTGATAGATTAGTTGAACTCTGTAATCCACTGCTCGTATTTAGGCGTGTGCTAAAAAATACACGTGGATTTGGTGGGAATGCGGAGAGAATAAATGGGATTAGCGTAGAATTTGTGTAAAAAGGCTGATTGTGGAGGGACGGCGTAAACATGGGGGGGCTCAGAGGGTCTTTTTTTCCACACTGCGGCAAGTTCCATATTTTTGACCCTACCAGAAAAACACAAGGAAAAGCAAGGAAGAGATAAGACTTTTTTTTTTCTACCTTCCATCACAGTGAGGAGGTGTCTGGAGGAGTCAAGGGCCTGTTCCACTTGGCCGTTTATTCGGGTGACTGCCGGCATCATTGGACTAACGTATCAAGGTCACCGAGAAATTTAACGGCGGTGATTGCGGCTTGATGACGTAATGACGCAGCCGTGACGCAGCGTGATGACATATGACCCGCGGTGTTTTGTTCAAGTGTCGCAACCATTCTTTTTATCGCTGCTGGACTTTGAAAGTGTTCAAAAATCTTTTGGCGAAACTGATATGATGCCGGCAGTCACCGAAAAAATCGCCAAGTGGGACAGGCCCTTCATTGTGATGGATATTTATGTTAAATTAATGTGTGTTTGTTGGGCTTTTTTAAAAAAACACTGTTATGACTGTATGGTAACGAAATATCGTTCAAACTTGTTTTAAATGCCAAAAAAAGAGAAATTCAATTTCAATTCAATTCCTATAAAGAATTATAATGTGAAACATATTGGTCAGACCCTAGACCTCAGTTAGCAGGTTAATGCAACTGAGATACGAAATTAACTGAAAGGCAAAATGTACAAGGGGAGCAGAATGCGGTTATGATGCCTCAGTTTGTATTTAAAAGATAGCGGAAGTCAGGGAGATCTGTGGAGAAGGCAGGAAGGGTGGCAAATGATTGGGGATGATCAGCCATGATCACATTGAATGAGAGGTGCTGGCTTCGAAGGGACGAATGCTTTTTTTCTACTCTACTGGCACCTCCTAGTGTCTATAAAGCAATGTTTGCAGGCTGGTGGTGAAGTATCAGGACTAGGTTTGACTTTCCTCCAGTTTTGTCATCGCTTGTTATACATGCCTTGCTTAGTTCACGGATCTGTATTGTTGTGATTCTTTAAGAGGGGGGGATGTAGATTAGGTCACTTATTTACGAGTCATGCTTCTGTGTTATGCCACTAGCTTTTCAGTTTTATCAATGGGGCTTGCCTTCGTGTAAGTGGAATGTGCTAGTGTGAAGTCGGCTAGCCTATGTAGTTAATAAAGTCCTTTGCATCTTTATCGTTGGTTGTAAAGGCTTCTGTTAATGTATGGTCATCCACTCAACAGCCTACTCCTGCACCTATTGTCTATTGTGCAGAGAAATATTACTGCTACCGTATAAGAAGCCTGAAATAGTACCTGGATCAATCAAGTGAAAAAGCTTTAAGGGAAAAAGAAGAATCGGTGCAGGCTATTGAATTTCTGTGAAAACTGTTAAAAAACTTGCTAGCTCTTAATCCTGTGGTCATGTGTTAAAGCTAACCGATTGATTGCTGCGATATGTGTTAGGTTTTACTCATGTCTACGGGGCACTTAATCTTTTTCAAAAAGGATCACGTTATTGCTTGGCCAATGAGGTAATGAAAGAGTGTTACATTCTGTTCGTATTACACGGCAGCTTGTGACGAGAGCTTCTTGGAATCGAGCCAGTCCAGGAATTTTTTCCTTAACACAAAAATCGTTTCGTTGTGCTCAGTCAACCTGCCAAAAATAGCCCAATCGGGACGCCCTTGACCTTGTCCTACCCAGAAGAAATAAAAACACCTGGTTAGTTTTAATGCCAGCATGTTGTTTGCAGGTCAAAATAGCCGCTGCAAAGCTGTGGTATCCTGTGATGATACATATGGATTCCGTACCGATAGATATTCTGGAGCACTGGCGATAGAAGCATATAAAGAACACCAGGTCTATCGAGTCTGAGCAAAGACTTGATAGAAGTAATTAAAAAGATGAGGGGCACGATAGGATAGACAGACAGAACCTTTTTCCTTCCGAGGTGGAAATGGTTCCAACACCAGAGGACATGATATAAGTGAGGAGAGGGGGAAAGTTTAATGGAGATTTGTGGGGAAAGGTTTCTTACGCAGAGAGTGGTGTGTGGACCTGGAACACATTGCAGGGGTGGTGGTTGGAGGCAGATACCATAGTAATGTTTAAGAGGCCTTTCGCAAAGGCCTATGATGCAGGGAATGGAGGGATATGGATCATGTGCAGGCAGATGGGATCAATTATACTAGGCATCATATTGGGCACAAACATTGTGGACCGAAGGGCCAGTTTCTGATCTGTATTGTTCTATGCTACAGCAAGGAAAATGTGGATGGTCGAATTATTCCTTGGATACAAAGGCAGGGGGAGCTTTGGGGAGATTTTAAATAAAGAGAAAAAATGACGAGAGGCTTAGTTCACAATGGAGAAGTTGTTCTGTCCGCAGGACAGAGAGATTAAAAACAAAACGCCACAGACTTAAAATTGTCTAGGAAGGAAACTGCAGAAGCTGGTTGCAAATGAAGATAGACCAACAAATGGCTGGGGCAACTCATGCGAACCAGAAATGGAAGGAATGGGTGATGTTTTCGGGTTGAGACCCTTCTTCAGACTGAGATTTACAACTGATGGTAGGACAGTAGTTAAGGCTGAGGAAGATGGCTTTTCATCGAGCAGGTGAAGTGGGGGTCACAAAGTTAACTACCCGAAAAATATGGCTGCACAAACTATGTGATGTACATGTATGAATGTACTTTGGTTGGATATTTTCTTGCTGTGTGCCATTGCTCGCTAGGTATCAGACCAAGTGGATAGTCGGATCGCCCCCCACCCTTTGAACGTACATTCATTAAGAACGATAGACACCAAATATGCTGGGAGTAACTCAGCGAGCCAGGCAGCAGCTCTGGAGAAAAGGAATGGGTGACATTTCGAGAAGGGTCTCGACCTGAAACGTCCTCGACCCAAACCGTCTCCAGAGATGCTGCCTGTCCTGCTGTTACTCCAGCATTTTGTGTCTAAATCCTCCGGTGTAAACCAAGCACATGCAGTTCCTCTTTACACTGTAACATTCAATAAAGGCAGATTTAACTCGCACCGCTTTAAATGATATGCCATATTTAAAAAGCTCTTGTAGAATTCTGCATTTGATGAGTTACTGGGTGAAAAGATGCTGTAAGATTTATTAATATTTAACCATTGCAAAAATAAATAACTCTTCATTTTAATTACAGTTTGAGAAAGAACTGGCAAGTGTGGAAATCAAAACATTCAAGGGAAGAGATTTACTTTAGCTTCTATAAGTTCCTTATTTCTCTACTAAATGTCAACTGGGAGATATAACTTGCCATTTATTAGTTACTGCGTTTAAAGCGTTAAGCTAAATTAGATTAATAAAGAATAAATTAAAACAGAAAAAAGATCTAGGAGCTAAAAAAAAAATAAGCAGTGGTTTGATTCACCACGTTTTTCAGAATGGGCGCACAGTGGTGTTGCAGTGGTAGATTTGCTGCTGCTTAAAGCTCCAGTTGTTTTAGGGCATTGGCCTGACTCTCAACGCAATTCATTGCTAAGTAAGCAGTGTAGAATGAGCCAGTGTTGTGCACAGCACGGTTGGTGCAGCGGTAGAGTTTCTGCCTTACAGCATCAGAGACCCGGGTAGCGAATCATGACTACAGGCGCTAGTCTGTACCTTCGCCCCGTGACCGGCCGTGGGTTTTATCGAGAATATTCAGTTTCCTCCAACATTACCAACAACGTACAGTGTAGGTTAGGTTAAATTGGCTTGGTATCAATGTCTCACAAATGTCCTAGGTGTGAAGGATAGTGAAATGTGCGTGGAGCGCGGTTCGGTGATCTCAGTGGGCCGAAGGGGTCGTGTTTCTGCGCTGTCTCTCTAAACTAAACTGAAGGCAGCGCTCATCCTGAATTTTAACACAACAGCCACAGTTCAGATTTCCCCATGAATTTTAAGTCCATATTTAAGATTAGTGAAATAAGTCACAGCTCTTTAATATGTGGTAAATTGCAAACAGCGCTCTACCGAGTAAAACCAGCATGGAAACAGGGCTTTGGCCCAATTGTCCCATGCTGATCAAGATGACCCCAACTAAGCTAGTCCTACTTGCTTGTGTTTGGACCACATCCTTCTAAAGCCCATTCCTATTTGTAAATGCCATCCCTCAGTTCCCTAATACATTCTTTACCCACAAAACTTATAGCCTTAAAGCCCTGTCCCACGGTACGAGTTCATTCCAAGAGCTCTCTCCGAGTTTTAACACAAAAAAATCAAACTCGGGGTAACGCAGCGGAGAATAATATAATAATAATAATAATCTTTATTTAGTATAGTACTTTGCAACAAAAAAAGTAACGTATTTGAACCAAAGTGGCTTTACAGAGATTGATTAAATTATTAATTGAACAGATCAAATGTCAATAAATCCCTACAAAACAAAAAAGAGAAAAAAGAAAAAAGACACAGAACAGACACTATAGAAGATCAACATGAAAGTCCCACCCACAGCAGAATTCACTGTAGAGGGAAGGCACTAAAAAATATCCAGTTCTCACCCTCATAGGTCCAAATAGTCACAGGGCTCGGGGTCTATATGTGGCCTCCTCAGCCAACTCGATGTGTTCCTCAGGCCCCTCTGCCGCGAAGCTGGATCAGCGGCGGCGGTCGGGTGAACATTCTCAGCGGCCGCTTCCTCCCTGAAGACTGCAATGTACAAAGTTCTCAGGCCGCGCTGGGCACGGACCTGCTGACACTGGCGAACTCGGCCAGACATGCCTGAACGTAGTGGGAACGTCGGAGCTCAGGGACGTCTCTTAGCGCTAACGGCAGGTACTTGGGAAGACTCGCTAACGGCAGGTAAGCTACGGGAAGACTCGTGAAGATTTTTCAACATGATGAAAAATGTCCACGAGAGCCCCGAGTACCGAACGAGATGGCCATTACCGTAAATCTCCGAATTCGAATCCAGGGCAAACTCGGGAGGAGGAGCTTCTGGGAATGAACTCGTATGTGGGGACAGGGGTTTTACTCTCTAAACCTTAATTCCCCCATCCAGGGAAAAATATACTCTTGCATTTGCCCCTATTCATAGCCTCATTTCTTTGCACCTCTTATAAGATGTCCTCTCATACCGCCTGCACTCTCTAAGGAATAAAGTCCTTGTCTGTCCCACCTCTCCCTATAGCTCAGGCCTCTCTCGTCTGGCAATACACCCTCAAAAAAATTTCATGCGTTCTTTCTAGCTTAGTCCATTAGACAAGGATGGTGCCTGGCTTTTTTCGAAGTGACAGAAGAAAGGGAAAATACATAACTGTTAAGGCTGGCACTCATATTATTTGACTTTGATGGGCCATTGAGTATTCCCCAATTTCTAAGTACCATTTTCTTCACATTTGAGCCATGGCAACTCTGAGCCTGATGAAGGGTCCTCGACGTGATACGTCACTCATATTCCTTCTATCTAGAGGATGGCTGGCCTGTCCTGGCTGAGTTACTCCCAGCTTTTTGTGTATATCTTTGGTGTAAACCAGCATTTGCAGTTTGCTTTTAGCTACTTATTTAATGTATCAGATGGAAATCGCTTAGAGATTTTAATCAAAAAAATAGACATAGACACAAAATGCTGGAGTACTCAGCAGGACAGGCAGATGTCTCGGAGGAGAAGGAATGGGTGACGTTTCGGGTCGAGACCTTCTTCAGAGACTGAGAGTCAGGGGAAAGGGAAACGAGAGATTGATATAGACGGGTGAGTAGAGAGATGTAGAACAAATGAATGAAAGACATGCCAAAAAAAAGTATCGATGATAAAGGAAACAGGGCATTGTTGGGTGTTTGCTCCAGCTTAGATGAGAAAGCTAAGGAAGGTAATTGGTATCAGAGGATTAGCATTCGACTGGATCCAGAGGGTTGAGGTCCACAGTGTGTATAGGTCAAAGGTTCCAATTCGCACAAATGCTTTGCCGAGCTGGAAAATCGGCCACTTTTCCGTGAGAGCCAGTGTGACTTCCTTCCCATGCCACACGTACACCTCACTGCCAAAGTCAAAACAACCAGCACCTAAGGGAGTCAGAACGGGAGTGAAGAGGACGCTTGAGAGAGTGGACGTGGAGAGGGTGTTTTCCACTGGTGGGACGAGTGCTATTTCGTAGCAACCAGAGGTCGTAGCCTCAGAATTAAAGGGACGTTCCTGGGGAGAAAGGCTAGGGAGAATGGGGTTTGGAGGGAGAGATGGTATCAAGCCATGATTGAATGGCTGGAGTAGACTTGATGGGCCGAATGGCCCAATTCTACTCCTCGACCGAATGACGCAGTATGAGATGAGGAGTAGGAATTTATGTGGGTCAGAGGGTGGTGAAATCTGTGGAATTCAAATGCCACAGTAGGTTTGTGAAGGGCAAGTCAATGGATTTTTTTTGTAAGGCAGAAGGGCATAGATAGATAGATTCCTGTTTCCATGCCGGGGGGGCAGAGTTGGATTCATGGAAAGGTTGGGTCTTGGAGGGGAGGATGATCCTTTTAACACTGGCGGAAGCATCCTGGACAATTACAGCGCACACCATCCACGGTACACACTGGTCAAGCCTGTAGGAAGCACTGGCTTCAGCAACAGGAATGGTTCCACCAACTGCAGGACAGTATAACGCCCACAGGATATCCGTCTTCCCGGTGGCTATCAAAATGTACAACTTCCTCCCGATTCTGTCATGGGGGTAGACTGAGGACTGGAGTCCCCTTACGCGCCTCTCCCACCTGCCCCAAATCTTTGCACACCCCAAATCCTGGACTTTCCACATCGTCAATTAGTACATGTTTCATATATTTTTGTTAAGTTTGTATGGATTTTGGCAGACCAATTTCAATCTCCCTCCGGGATAAATCAAGTTAAATATCATATCGTTTTAATACAGGTCAAGGGTATATGGGGGAGAGGGGAGGCAGGAGAATGGGGTTAGGAGGAAGATAGGATAGACCAAACGCCTGATTGAATGGCGGAGTAGACTTGATGGGGCTCGAAGGGCCTAATTCTGCTCCTATCAAGTCAACTTGATTGTCACAAAACACATACAAAGATGTGGCAGTGAATGAAAGTGTGGGCAATGCCTGTCGGATTGTTGTGCAAAAAAACAGAAAGAAAGCAGTATTTATCATTAAACAAAAGACACAACAGTGAAAATTAGTAAATTAGTCACTGGTGAGATCAGAGGTTTTACAGTCCTGATGGCCGGTGGGAAGGCCTTAAAACTCCGCCTCATTCTGCATCGCGTTTTTCCGCAGCGTGACAGTGGGAGGCGCTTGCCTGACCGTGAGCAGTGCAGCTGGAACAGTGCATATCAAATTATGACCTTATTATAAAGAATTGCATAAAACTAGCATATTACGGGAACCAACTGGAAAACTGTATCTGAGTTGTAGATTGCCTCAAAGTGAGTTATTAATTTAAGGTCAGCAATCATGTGCAGGTTGGTTCTTCTCAAACACGAACTCACTTCATTTTGATCACAGGATAAAATCACAGTGTTATTTTCATAAAGCAACATGCAAAGTATTACTGCCGCGGAAGGCTCCGAAATGTTGTACCCATCTTCCGGTAAGCAAGAATCTGCAGTTCTTGTTTTTTTTTTTTTTCCTAAACCACTAGAGGGCGCAACAGGCACAGCTGTTCAGCTTTCCTGGGCAGGATACAATGCAGCTCCTGCAGTGATTGCAGAACAAAAAGAATAGAGGGGTGAAAAAATTCAGCCGCTGGTGGAAGCATTTAACGTTTTCAGTATTGGTGAGGCTATAAATGTGCTCATGCTCGAGGACGTTCCCTCATTGGCACTGTGCAGGCTGCATTTCCCCATTTAATAAATACTGCGTACCAGAGCAACGTTTAGTAAACTGGAGACTGAAAGTTGGGAAACATTTTGATGGAAAATGGGTACCGAAGTGATAGAGTTGCTGCCTTGGCAGCCTCCGGAGACCCGGGTTTCAATCCCGACAAAGTGGTTGCGGTTTTTTTGTACCGAGTTGGTAAGCTATCACTGTGAACCGTGTGATGAAGTTTAAGAATAAGGGGTTGGCCATTGCGGACTGAAGATAAGGAAAAAAAAAACTTTTTCACCCAGGATTAAACATAAAACATAAATTGTCAATTTGGCCTATTAAACCCAATGACAATGAGGGATTATGTGCTATCTGTGAACTATTGGTGAATGGTATTTTGGACCAAGTAGGGCTATTTAGTTAAAAGTTGGAATATCGATTCTTAAGAAATGCGATAGAAGTTTTTAGATCTAGTAAGTGAAGTTTGTAATTAGCTACAATAGGTAACTAAACTAATTATATGCGTTAATTTCAAAGCCATCTAAGTAAGATTGTTTCATATTTGTTTCAGAAACTGCTTAACTCGTATAATTGACAAAATTTTATTTCAGTGTCTCTTAAATTTTTCAAGAAATGTTGTATCGACCTGTAAATGTTCTTCGATCAACAGGGCTTTTGGGTTAAGTCAATGGAAAAAATCACTAGGGGAAACATGCCAACTGACAATTTCGCAGGTATGAAAAATGGCCTATAACATTTTTAATAATGATTATATGAAAAGGGAAATTAGGTTGTGCAAAAGTAAACTCTCTTTTATGCTTTTATCCGATTGGACTAAAATTACAGAACTTGATTTCTTAAAATCTCAAAAATGTTTGGTAACATTGCTATGTCTAGTGTGTGGGGACAGTGCTAGATTGTGGGGTGATGTTGGTCGGACATGGAGAGCGACGGGGCCAAAGGGGCCTGGCTTTTCTCTGTATCTCTAAAGGTAACTTTAAGAATAAGGATGGAAAACAATCATTCTTATTTTTTT